>NW_019229022.1:74257-229945 GCF_002742605.1 Olea europaea var. sylvestris
TTAAAAAAAAAAAAAAAAAAAAAAAGGTTGAATCACAATCTTGAGAGCCCCCACTGCCCTACTCCTAAAGCTTTGTGAGAGAGGTAAATCGCGGGATGTGTCCCAGCAGACCACGGAACAAGAGCTGCCTGTACACTGCGCCTATAAGGAGTTCAATTCTATGTCTCAGGAATCGAACCCCACACTGCGGCTACCAGCAAGATGTGAGATAACCTCACTCCTATCATTTGCATCACTGGGTTATGCCCTGGGGGCACATTCTTTAACAAGTATGCATGGAAATTGTATCAATTGAGAAATTACCACAACTATATGAAAGAACAAATAGGCAGGATGAAAATATAAGCTTCTGATAGTGTGTTAATAAAAGTAGAAGTTACGGTATCCGTAGATGAAAATGTAAAGAGAAAGCAAGTAGAAAGACATTCCTGTAAATAAAACGAATAACTAAATAGTCGATGACAGCTTGAAGCCCAAAGAATGGAAAAATATTTCATACGAATTAGATTTTAACAAGGAGTAGAATAGGGAATTAGAAAACTGAAAAATTTCAAACTAAAATGTAAAATTATCAGACGAAACGAATTCGTTTAAAAAAACTTACCCAAAAGATATTTTGCAACTAATGTCATTGATTCCGTCAAAAGGAACAGAAAAAAGAAAGAGCTAGTTCAAAAATTAGTAACAACAACATATAACTTAACCAAAAGAAATGTTTTCCTAAGAACCACTTACAGTACTCCGATGTCGCTTACAAAATTCAAAAATTGCTTGTATATATGCTCAGATATTGATATATAGATAGAGAATGCGAATCTTAAAAGGAAACAATGTAAATCGGTAATTATATAAATATAGATAGAATCCGTTTACTAAATGTCAAGTATATGACAAGATTGTCAACCTTTTATTCACTTTAAAATTCACAAATTTCATCGACTTTCTTTAACAGTATACCTGCATAATTTGGTGTGAAGTCTGCTTCCAGTAAATAATCAAATATTTTGCTGCAATTTAATAGAGATTTTCCTTCTCAAATTTTACATTGGCAGCCTCTTATTCAATTAAGAAATTGCAAATTGCTGTCAACTTTCTTAAACAATATGTACTTGCATAATTTGTTGGGTAGAACGGATTTGATTGCTTTCATTTTGCTTAAAATTTTCTCTCTCAAGCTGTGATAGAGTGATAACAGAAATGACTTATGCTGCTCTTCTTTCGCTTAGTCACATTCTATGTACACCCAAATATATGATTGTTCATATCTTCTTCCTGATGAGGAACAACAAACCGAATTCCTCCTCAAAAAAGTTGGTTACTTGCAAGATTTTCTTGACAACTTTCAACAAGAAAACATCGAATCAATAGAAGGTTTGGAGAGAAGGATCAGTGATACAGCATGTCAAACTGAAGATATCATTGAATCCTGCATTGCAGATCGAATTCTTGAAGAATATGCAAGTCATTGTGGCGACATCTTTTGTAGCGACCGAAAAAAAAAGAATAAAAATAAATCTCGTGCCTCATTTTAAAAGAAAAATTCCTTGTAAAGCCCAAAAATAGTTTTGAGTTATATTATTCCATCGCTATGACCCTTCCTAAGAATTTAATTAAAGCTTTGGTCACGATAGTAAAATTATGTGCACTTGTTTTAAAATTTTTTATAAGGTGCTGAAATTTCTTTTAGTCGATAAATATTTATTTTGACGACACTTCTTAATAGTCTAAGTTAAAGTTTTGCTCACTATATATATATATATATATATATATATATAATGACTTTCTAGGAATATGTACGATTATGGTGGGAAGGAAATGAATATGTTTAATATAGTTCATGAAACCTAATTATCCTCATTAATCTTGATGTTAAATGAAATTATTAACATTATCAATTCACTTTTAACCCACAAGGCATTTTTGATATGAATGTTATGTGTATAATGACTATTTGGGTTTGCATATATTTAGGTGCCATAACCTAACCGTCCCCTATCATTTAAAAATCAATTATGTTTGTTATAAAAAAAGAAAAACAAAGAAAAGAAACTGGTGCCTTTTCATTTGAATATAACCTACATGTTTTTAACCCCATTTTATACCGCTAATTAACATCCCACTTAACCATTTGCTTTTACTCACTTTTTGGTTACTTGCCATCACCCTTTTTGCATTTGAAAAACAATCTCCTACATCATCTATAACCTCTAAATTCTCTCCCTATTATACTTATACATAAAATCATTTTACTCTTTTTCCCATAGACTAAATTTGAAAATTTTCTAAGAAGAGCAAAGGGTATGCTGGATTTTATTATTTATTGAACGTAAAAAGGATATTCAAACTCCAAGCTTAAGGTAGGGATGTTCTTGTCACTTTGGTAAGTGGTATAAGAATTATTTGTTTTCGTTTTGCATCAAACGTATGATTGTGTCACTCATGAAGGAAACACCATTTGGTGGCTCAACTAAGAGAAACAGATTGAAGATGACACTATTATTGCGTTGCTCATGAAGTAGGCATCGTTTGGTTGTTCAAATAAGAGAAAGAAATTGACGATGACATGAATAAATCAAAGTTTGCATTTTTGAAAACATATATGTATTTTATCATTTACTCTAGTGTCTTCCTACTGAGTATTATTTGTAATACTCACACCCACTATAATCTCACAGGTTGATTTGAGGCATGGCGGCGGTTTGGCATAGTGGCAAGTGCTTGGCAATCTGAAAAACTTTCAACTTTCTAGTAAAATTTCCAATTTACGTAAACGTATTATGAATAATTAGATGACACTTTTAAAAACATTTAAACATTTGTTTTGTTCAGTTTTATATGCTATTCATGTCAACCATAATTTGGAAACTTTGGAATGACTATGCCCGAAGTTAATGTCCTGCTGATTACAATTTCAGATTCTGTCTTTCATTTGAAAATGGTATAATTTGGGCTACGTTGCATATTTTAGAGTGAAATTAGTGGAATTTGAAAGGTCTATGAGTCTTATAATAGTTTCTTTTTGAATTTCTCAAAAATATTATCTACAAAAAAAGTTATCCTTGTTTTAGTAAAACTACGTTGTGTCGAATCCGATTTTTCTGTCCAGCATATTCGAGCAATATTTTCGTGCTTCAAACGTTATCTTCGAGACCCAAAATTTTCATATGTGGTACATATATGAATGCTTTAGTCGCTGTTAAAATTTCATAAATTTTAGTCATCGTTTACTAGACCAAACATATTTTTTCTTTCCACTGCTGCGTAAACCGTTTTTGCTGTATTTTTCCCAAATATTTTCCAGAAATCAAATTTTACCATAATTGTCTAAGTTTGCATGGACAAATGTCTCCCATTATTTTCCATATGTTTCAAAATCCAAAAACTGGGTCGAACCAAAGAAATAACGATTATTTTTAACGCTTCAAATTCCGAGAATTCGGGGCATTAGATCTTTACAACTTCATTCAATGAAATAGTGATAATAATTGAAGAAGTTGATTCCATAAAGACAAGGGTAGAGAAGATTGAGGATAAGAGTGGCATACAAGAAGATTTGGAGGGCAATACCTCATTGCCTAGTGGTTCATTAAGACCAGTTTCTTCTGGTCAGAGCACAATGGTTGGTCTTGATGAGCGTAAATGGAGATCAAGGAGCGTCTAGTTAGCAATTCATTTCAACTTGAAATTGTTTCAATTGTCTGCATGGGTGGCATCGGTAAGACTACACTCGCTCATAAAGTTTACATTGATGAATATATTGAGTATCACTTTCACATTCGTGCTTGGCTCACTATATCTCTAGAATATAGTTTGCAAGAAATCCTACTATGCCTCTTAGATTCCATGAAAATACTAACTAACGGGAGGAGGGAAAAGAAATTGATCAATTAGGATTACTTCTGTACCAGAGCCTCTTGGGTAGGACATATCTTTTTGTAATGGATGATGTTTGAGATATAGAGGCTTGGGAACTTGCGAAAAGATTTTTTCCAATAAACAAACCTTGAAGTCGAATCCTTTTGACCACTAGGATAGAGAGTGTGGCTAATTATGTCAACATAACTTTACATAATTGCCAATATCTCCATTTCAAATCACCAAGAAAAGTAATTAAAGTGGAACATACCTTGATCCATTGATTTCTATCTCGAATAATGAATCTAGAATTTTAATCTTTGAATCTTGTCTTCCGGATCTTTAATCTTGATTCTTGATTATGGATTCTTGAATTCCTTTTGCTTTTTTGAATCTTCTTCTTCAATATGCTTTTTCTATTAATTCTTGTGTTGATGGGATGACACAAGAGCAAGAAGTCACATATGAATTGATGACCATAACTCTATATATAATTTCCATATATATTTTGTCCACATGAAATATAATTTTAAAGGAATCTAGCCTCTGCACATTCAGTCTAGCTCACACTTTATTCAGATGCCCTAAACCCAATGACTAAATTTTTTATGAGATCACTTTAATTTTGGTCTTAACTTTTAAATATCCTTATACAGAATTAATTACATATGTCGGTCCACATGGCAAATTAACAATTTCCTAAAAATCTCCCACTTGGGCCACATTTGTTATTTTATAAATGTGCATTAGCTTATAAGCTCAATACTTTTGCTATCATATATATCAATTATATCAATATAAGATCAAAGCATTCTTCGTTA
Source organism: Olea europaea var. sylvestris (assembly GCF_002742605.1). Lineage (NCBI taxonomy): Eukaryota > Viridiplantae > Streptophyta > Magnoliopsida > Lamiales > Oleaceae > Olea > Olea europaea. Next base: position 78,934 of record NW_019229022.1, read on the forward strand.
CAAATATCATAACTAAATCCATCAATGGTCACGTATATCAACACAATTAAATGACATAGATCAAGTGTGGATGTGTAGCATTGAAATTACATGCAATGCGATCTAAACATACCTATTTCCAATTGGTCCTACTTCATTCTTTAATGAAATCAAATCAAAACTTTAATCGGAGTGAAAAGTGAACTAAATGCATTATTACTGAAATGAACCTGAATGTGCACAACCAAAATCATGTGTACAGGATCGGTAATGCTTTTCAGGAGGGAGTTTTAATAAACTGCTCTGTCGAGGGTTTCCTAGAAAATGGGAAGGAAGACTTTGTTGTTAGACACCTAGTATAGTAAGAGTGGATCAGGGCCCTTTCCCTATCCCCTTTCAGTCGAGCACTTGTAGAACCTTAGCCGTCACAAGCACTTGACTTCGAAGAGCCAACCACACTCGAAAGAGGAACATGGGAAAGTCACTTTAAGTAGGCGAGGTAAGAGAATAGCCATCTACGGAAGCACAAAGACCCTTTTCTCAAGGATTCCAATCCTTGGAGTCTGCGAGGCTAGACGTGAATGAAAGCGGTGAGTGAAGGATTGACTATTCAACCAGGGAATTTGTGCCCGAGAACACTATAAGGTGGGTCTTAAAGACAACATTCAAAATTACAAACTCCCACTAAACTACCATATCATCAAAATATACAACATTCATGTGAGCAATGTGCTCATAAAAGACTCGGTGATAGTCCTTTAGTATATGGATCTGCTATCATGGAGTTTGTCCCAATATGTACTATAGCAACGTGACCACTTTGAACTCGTTCTTCAACAACTAGGAATTTTATGTCTATAAACTTAGACTTTGTTGAACTACTATTGTTGTTTGAATATAAGACTACCAACTTATTGTCACAAAATATCTTAAGTTGTCTTTCAATTTCATCAAAAATTCGCAGCCTAGTAACAAAATTTCATAGCCACATTCCTTGATTGGATGCATCATAACATGCTACAAACTCCGTTGCCATGGTTGAAGAAGATATGAATATCTACTTAGCACTCTTCCAGGATATAGCTCCTCCAGCTAGAAAGAAGATATAGCTCGATGTGGATCTCCTACTATCTTGGTATCCGACAAAATCAAAATTAGAATAACCATTGATCTCCAATGATATCTTGTATGTGAGCAGGTAATCTTTTGTTCTCTGTAAATACAGCATAACTTTCTTGGCTGCCTTCCAATTATCTATCCTAGGGTTACTTAAATATCTGCCTAGCATTCTAACAATGAATGCTATATCCGGACGAGTGTATACTTAAGCATCTATCAGACTCCCAACTACTAAACTATAGAAAATTTTCTTCATTTCCTTTTCTTCAAGGTTATTCTTAGGGCATTAATTAAGACTAAACTTGATTCATTTGCAACAGGGATATCTCCTAGTTTGCAATCCTGCATTCCACATCTCTTAAGTACTAAATCCATATAACTCTGCTGTAATAATCCAAGAATACCCTGAGAACGATCCCGGTGTGTCTGTATTCCTAATATAAAAGAGGCATCATCAAGATCTTTATTTCAAAATTCTTTGATAGGAATTTCTCAGCTTTATGCAATAACCCTATATCATTGCAGGCAAGTAGTATGTCATCGACATATAGTACCATAGAAATATATTTACTCCCACTAACTTGTGATATACAAAATCGTCAACTGCATTTATCTCAAAATCAAACGAGATAATTATTTGATGAAATTTGTGATACCATTGATGGGAAGCTTGTTTAAGCCCATAGATGGATTTCTTTATTTTACGAACCATTTTCTTTGGGCCTCCTGACACAAAGTTTTTTGGGTGTACTATATATATTGTCTCATTAATGTCACAATTGAGAAACGTCGTCTCCACAAGTGCCTTTACAATCCTGAAAGAGTCTTTCGTTAAAATTGGAGAGAAAGTCTCTTTATAATCAATGCCTTCCTTTTGAGTAAAGTTTTTTTACAACAAGATGAGCTTTATATCTTTCCATATTACCCTTCAAATTCCTCTAGGTTTTAAATATCCTTTTGCAACTAATGGATTTCGTGCCTTTAGACAATGGGACAAGTTCCCAAACGTTATTGTCTTTCATGAACTTTATTTCCTCATTCACGGCATCAATCTACCTTTGAGAATTATCGTTTTGCATTGCTTGGTGCAAGTTGATTGGATCTTCTTCCATCAATACAATATCGTTCTCGTGTTCTTGGAAAAATACTACATTTAGCATTGTATTTCACCTTTCTCTAGTGGATCTCTTTAATGGCATTTATTCTTGAGATTGTTGAGTTTGTTCATATGGAACAATTTGTTGATTGTTTATTAGGGTTCATGAAATATTATCTCGATTGAAAATTCTTCTTCAACAAGTTCTGAAGCGAGAATTTGTCTCTGGTCCAGATTATAATCAATTGCAACAGAAGGAATATTTATACATTCCTTCTTAAAGACAAAATCCCTATCTCCCCCATAAACTCTATATCCTCAAAGAACTGGGCATTTTCGATTTCAAAATTTGACTTTGTAGTGGGATCATAAAATTTGTTATCCCTTGACCTCTCAGAGCATCTAATGAAATAACAATTGACAGCTCTGGAATCTAGTTTCTTTTCATTAGGCCTATAAGGTCTTGCCTTAGCTGGGCAATCCCAAATGTGGAAATGTTTCAAACTAAGCTTCTTGCCTGTCCAACGTTCATAAGGAGCTTTGACAGTTGCTTTACTTGGAGCTCTATTGAGAATATAAGCTACAACTTTTAATGCTTCTCCAAAGAGAGATGCTGGCGAGGTGGAATGACCAATCATACTTCTTACCGTGTTCTTAAGTGTTCTGTTTTGTGCAACAACGCTCATGTTAGGAGAACTTGGTATGGTACACTGTAGGATGATTCCACATTCTTCTTGAAATTTAGCAAAAGGCCCTGGATGTTGAGCTCCTGATCCATCATATCTGACGTAGTATTTACCACTACAGTCAGATCTAATGTGATTTATTCTTTTGTCGAGTTGGTTTTTGACTTCAGCCTTATAAGCCGTAAACATGTCCAGTGATTGAGATTTATCATGAATGAAATATAGGCAGCCATATTGAGAATAATTGTCTATGAATGTAAGAAATGACTGTTGACCATTCCAAGAAGTCAAAAGGCGATATGATCCTAGATGGGCGCCAACTTACCAAGAATTCGAAGAATGTTGAGAAGAAATCAAGTGCAAGAGTCGAGCTTAATTGGGCACCAATTGGGGATTTAAGAAATGGAAGAACCGAGCCAAGCATAGACTTTGAAGGAGCTAACAATGTTGGTCAATTACAAGTTCGAACAATGGGGTCCAAAACCATGAAGTTCACATGTTAGGGAGTAAGTTTGATGAAGGGGCCAAAGTCTAAAACCATTTGGAGCATCATGAAATCAAGAGGCAAAATCGGAACTGGAATGTGAAGCTATGCGGCCACATAGCTTCTGGAGAAATGCGGTCGTGAAGAGGGGTGCAGGGATTTGGAGCCGATTGAAGGACTAGTCTATGCGACCGCATAGATTAACTCTATGCGGCCGCATAGGGTTACTTTGGCATTTTTTTTAATTTTCTCGCGAATCTTTTAAATTGAAGAGGATTTCTTATTTTTGGTAATTTCCTTATGTTAGAAGTCTAGAATTCCGTTCTTAATTATTTTCTAGATTTTTTAAGTATAAATAGGATTTTATTCTTCAATTGTATGAAGACTTTTGATATTTGAATGAATGGAGATTTTCTCTAAAGGCTTCTGGCTTCAGAATTTATCGAACTTATCGGGATGATTTCTCGTGGAATTCAATCAAACAAAGTGAGATTCATAAATTGGGTAATCACGGGGTCAAGGTATTATCGTAATTGTCTTGGTTTCTGGTTCGATAGTTTGTTGAATTGAAGTTTAAATTTTGGATTTTGATTTATTAATTGTGTGATTAACAGGTCTACATGTCATATTGGATGTGTGGGTTGTTTAATCCATTATCTTGAGTCGAATTCAATAAACCTTTGTTTTTTGGAACTTTCCTGGGTTTGAATCAATTTCGTTGTTAGGTTCGTGAGTGTTCGTTGCTCACGGGTTTGCATTAAAAGGGATGGCCCATAGATATTCATATGAATTAGTTCTAGGACGTTCCCTTCAAAGGTTTTGTTGACACCTAATCTCCTTATGTTTGTTTTTTTTCCCTTAATACAATTTAGCAAATTCTTAAGTTTGAAAAATTAAGAGAATCAATAATTTCGTCTAATACAAGCTTTTTGATCCTCTTTCGAGAAATTTCACCTAAATGCTTGTGCCTTAATGGAGCAGAACTCTCATTGGTTAATTTACATTTAATACCTCATGAATTCACATGCAAGGTTCATTTACCAGGACATCCGGATTGACAGGGCCTGATTTAGGCAACATCTTCTGTCAAACCAAGCAAAGTGTCCAATAGTCCGTTGACTCGTCTGGATTTCGGACAATCCATTTCACTTGTCCGAATTTCCTTTTTTTTAAATAAAATGCAAAGATAATGCCATGTAGAAATAAATCCCATAGTATACAACCAACTTAGTTATGCACTTCGAATTTGTCAATAATGTCGAAGCCTCTTTTACTATGTGAGAATCGATCAAATGCAAGAGGTTTTGTGAAGATATAGACCAATTGATTTTGCATATTCACAAATTCTAATATAATATCTCCCTTTTGTGCATGGTCTCTAAGAAAGTGATGTCTAATTTAATATGTTTCGTTGGAGAGTGTAAAATGAGATTTGTGGACAAATTTATAGCACTGGCGTTATCACACATGATAGGTGTATGATCAAATGATAAGTGATAATTACTAAGGGTTTGTTTCATCCACAATACTTGTGCACAACAACTAGTGATGGAGATGTATTCGGCTTCAGCAATAGATAATGCAACGGAGTTTTGTTTCTTACTAAACCATGATACAAGTGCAAAGCCTAGAAAGTGACATGTTCCGCTAGTGCTTTTACGATCAATTGTGCAATGGCCCAATCGGCATCCGGATAACTAAGTAGATCAATGTGAGTGCCTTTTGGATACGAAAACCCTAAAGTTTTAGTGCCACTATAAGTAAGCTTGATGTATTTGGCATTCATTTTCCTCGATTTTACTATTTTCGAATTGCTCGACGTTATGAAGATTATACACTGCTTTGTGGTTGTCTTCATTTTCCTCGTCTACTACAGCTTAATATTTTATATTCGTAAATGTGCAGTATGCCAGGAAAGAACTCTGGAATATGTCATAGCTGTCAAGAGAAGGGTCACTTTTTTGCGGATTGCGCGAAAAAACGACAATGTCCCCAATGTAAAATTGGCTTTGTGAAGTGTTTTGAGGTCGAGAGGGAGACAAAGAACAACGGAAAATTGTTCAATTGCTGCAGTGCTAACTGTAAATATTGGGAATTGGCTGACGATGGAGAATCAAGTGATGCATCGAGTAACGTTATTGTGAACTCAAATAATCATGCAGCGGTCAAAGAAGTTCAACAATTCTCTCAGTTGTTCCAATCTTTTTGTCAGGTAGCCGAAGAAAAAATATTGGGATTTCATTGAAAGTGACAATACGCAAGGCCAACGGAAGTGCAGAAGTGGATAACAAAGGGAAAGGACCGACATGAGTAGTTGTTATGTTTAGTGTGTGTTCTGTTATGTTCAGTTGGTGAGTTGAAGAATGTTGGTGTTCATTTGGGTGACTATAGTGTATGCTGAGGATGTTGGTTTAAGGGTGGAATCTGTAATGTCCAGCCAATTTGTGTTCTGGACTTTAGTATTTGGGAAGAATCTATAATTGTCATTCACTGCTATCTCAGTAATGTTATTGTGATTGAAAAAATATTGTTGTTTCCAATTTCCCAACCTGCCTGTATTGATGGTAATTGAATACACTAGTAATTGATACAAGTTGAGCTACAAGTAATTGAATACACCAGTAATTGAATACACCTGCTTGTATTTCATAAACTAAATTGATACATAGAAACGAACATTACTAGTGTTACATTTATAAGGAAGGAGAGCTACAAGTTGCTTCTATTGTCACAGTTAACTAATGGTAAAACATGAAGCACTATCAACTAATGTCTGCAAACTATTACCATGAGAATATTACTGCATCAATTTTGTTCAACCAAAATCACATGTTTGCGTCACGTTGGTGAGATATATTTGGATAGTAGTACGGCATTGCATTCTCCACTGTGAAATAGAAATTTTATTTTGCAAACTAGAATATGACTCATACTTAAATTAATTATGTATGTTTAACCGCATACCTTGACCATTGAATATAAAACTCATTGAAGCCGATGGGAAGCTCATTGGAGACATTTCTTGTTGCGGTGCTACCTCATTGTTGCCATCACCCTGCACAATATCACAATGTGACTAAAACATGGAAATCAAATGCATTTATCAATCGAATTAAACGAACCATTAGAAGCCGTGTATATGAGATTAGTGCTGGCACGTGTTCCTTCACCACTTGATGATGTTCTTGTACGATCGGTTCAACGTCTCCCAGTTTACTTGGGCTTGCCTTCCGTTTCCTTCCTTTGGCTGGATGTGACTGCATAATCAACAAACAATAAACACACATAGTTCACTACAACCATAACAAAAAAATGGAAAACATACCTTCGCTTTACTGGATGATGATTCAAAAGGACTTTTATTCCGAAGATTCTTTAGCGCACATTTTCTCTTCGAGCATTTTGGATCTTGTATAGTTAAACTGCTACTATGTTGTGACGCTTCACCATCCGACGCTAACTGAAATGCATGCTGGGACACATTATTACTTCCACAACTTGACCTCCTCATCTTAAATGTGTCTTTTTTGGATTGTATCCACTCTAGTACCTCACAGGTTTGATGATCGTCATTTATAGCCATGTCCGTAAGTGAAGCAAATGATTGATACATCTTGTCATATCTCAACTAGGCAGGGGTGCTACTCAAACCATCGTAGTTCACTTTGACCTTGGTGTGGGATCTACTAATATCTCTTCTCCATCTTAGTAATATATAGGTGTCCGGCAATGCCGTGACGTTTTTCGTATAAGTACAGAGATAACATGTCTGCAAACTATTCCTCAAAACTCGAATAAGTGGGAACTGCAAACAATGTCACATTTCTATCTTTCAAATGTCACAAAAAACTTCTGTTTCTTAACTCGATCGTCAAGTATGATATCTTCCAACACCTCATAGGTTGTCCCCGAGAATCCCTCCGCTAAAGATATGAGATCACAATAAGCCTACCCAATGAATTCGTCCCGAACTTCCCGAAATTTTGAAATGGTGTACACTTGTTGAAACAGTTTCTCCAACTCGTACTTTGTTGCACATGGTACCATTTGGGAGTATGATTTAAAATCTTCTTCGATCTCTTTCTCTACATTAGTCCGCAATGCTCTCTCATATTGTTTGACAATTTATTTCAGCGACGTCTTCGAGTGCATATAATCATCGAAAAATGCATTGATACTCTCACTACGTTGAGTGGTTGACATTCCCGCCTAAAAGCTACTTTTTAAAAAGCAATGTATCCAACGGCCTCTATTCTCATGCATTCCCAACAACCAATCATTAGCATGTAAGGAATATTTGTCTACCATATCTATCTAGCCTTCTTTAAATACGTCAACAGTTTGAGAATCATATACCAGTACGTGTATAGCAGAAAAGATCTTGTCCTTATCGACGTGATATCAAAATTTCTTTGGCAACTTCTTCAATATGTGCCATAACCACCATTTGTGTTTCGTGTTTGGGAACATGATCTGAATTGCATTCTACATGGCCCTGTCTTGATCGGTAATAATCCCAATAGGAGCTTGGCCATGCATACACTGAAGCCAGGTTTTGAAAAGCCACACAAATGTTTCTGTATTTTCATTCGACACCAAACTACAACCAAGGAGTATTGATTGTCCATGATGATTGACTCCAACAAAAGGAGTAAACGGCATGTCGTACTTATTAGTTAGGTATGTGGTGTTAAATGTTACAACATCATCGAACTCCTTATATGCTTCCCTACTCCTATTATATGCCAAGAAAATATTTTTGTGCCGCAACTCATCGTCGAAATCTATACTAAAGAAAAAAACTAATCATCTTGCTTGCATGTTCGAAAAATATGCTTGCATTGTTGCGGCATCTCCTTCTCCAAGTTTTAATCGTCTCACTTGCTCAACGTAGTTTCGACAATCTTTTTCTATGCAAGTTATATTCTCAAACCCCCTGCTTCTACGACCGTAGAGTTGCAACTTTTGTGCAACGGAATACCTGCCATATCATTCACTTCAAGTCGTCTTTTAACATGGGCACTCAATTCTCGGTTGCAATGATATAACCTAGATTGTGAAGGACTTGTTTTATGATTTTGAATGAAATTCACTATGTTAATTTTACATATTCCACATGCATTTGCAGACGTAGTCATCCTGGCTTTGCAACCTGTTTGAATGGTAGCTTGCGGCTTTAAGGAACCAATTATAGTACTACTTCTTCGGCCTTCATGGCTACATGTAAGCACAACATATCTAATTACTCCATCATCATCATTTTGCGATTTTCTTTTCCTAACTGGAAATCCTACGTCATACGAATATTTCTTGTAAAAATCATACATTTCTTTTTCGTCGTTGAACTTCATTCCAACCTCGGGCACAATCACACCATCTAATCCTATAATTCCATCATCCACCAAGTTGACATTGTCCAAATTGTTGTCATTTTCGTCTTCTAATAGAATGATGTCATCAACCTCTTTCGATTTTTCGTTGCCTACAGTAAAAAAAACCAATTACAAGGTTACAACTAATTCACAAATCAAACATTGAATTGAAATCAGCATTCTTCTTTTCTTTTTTTTCAATTCAAATGCATGTGGTTGTTGTTTTTTTTTTTTTTTGGTTTAATTCCCTCTTTCCCCATACTTGTGAACAAGCTTAAAAGAATAGACAATAAATGTGTGATCTCAAAACATTTAAGCTATCCCCAAGGTTTGTATAGAGTAAGACAAATAATAGATTACAAAACTAATAAAAAGAACCAAAAAAATAAAAAGAAAAACACTACTATATCATGTATAAAAGAGCAAATAATTAACAGATTACTTAAATTTCTTTAAGAACTTCCTAAGTTGTTTGGCAAAAGAGTGAGGAATACAATTAAAATCTGAAATAAACTTTCTCTACCTTTGTCCGTCATTTATTCAAATCAATGAAGCTTGCAATTGCTTGAACCAGGAACAACAAGGTCTCTCATTGGTGAAACCTTCAAGCCGAAAACAATGAAGGCAACGAAACAATGAAGACGATGGCACCAGCTGCAAGTCGGAACTGCTCTTTCTCTGACCGGAGAAACCTTCAAACCGGAAACAACTACGTCTAAGTTGGGCGGTAGCTTTCCAAACTTGGGCGCATTTTGCTTCGCGGGCAATATACTGATTGTATTTGTAAAAGGTTTTGTTGCCTGACCCGTTATTGTATTTGTAAAACCCGGCCCCTATAATTCATATGCCAAGGTTTTTCTTGTTTTAAAAAATTTAAAATAGCCACATTTCCATGTCATCGTGTCATCCAGCAGGTAGAGGAAAAGGTACAAATAGCAATTTCCTATATAATAAAGGTTTGAAGTTTCTGGGTGTTTTAGTTTGCAAAGAGAAGTGCACCAATTAGGAAATTCCAAGTATATTCTCAGACATTCTATTTAGGGGTTATTTATACTAATTAGATATTTAAAAGCCCACTAAATTGATTTCACTTGGTGGTCGAACGTTCAATTTGATGCCTACTTGGTCAATTTAAATTATATAAAGTTCACTTAATAAGAAGAAAAATTGAATGTTTTCAAGAACTAGCCTAGGTTGAATTTATATAGCGATAACAAGTCTAAAGATTATAAGCATACAAGGATAAAACACACACACATTATATAATTTGTTTCACATGTAACTAAGTCCATGTTTGGCTCCTATTATTTGAAATTTTAATGGTTGGAATATTATTTTTTTGAAGAAAGTGTGATTAAAAAGAAGAAAAAGTTTTGGGATTACATGTAATATTATTTTATTGGAGAACGTGTGATTAATAAAACGAGAGAGAAATAAATTATAATTTTAGTGGAAGTCAAACAGGGATTAAATTATGTGCAAACTAAATTTAAATTTATTATGCACTTCGATTGTCGTGGGGTCTTAAGTACATTTCACTGCAAAACCTGAAAGGTCAATATTTGGTAAGCATCATGATTTAATATAATAATAATAATGTAAATGGACATATGGTTTATAAATTTTCAACCCACTAATATAAATTTCGTCTTAAAAATTAAAATTTATCATATTGATTTTGATACTGAATGTAACGCCGAGAAAACTTTATAAAACAAAATTTATCTGTCCTATGTGCTATATTTTATATTTTGAAAAGTTGAGGGCTTAAAGTGAAATAGGTTTTAATTCTTATATTTTGATAGAGTTGAAAATTTGGAATTAAGTAGTAGTCTTTGACACAAGAAAAAAGTTATTTACTTATTTTTGAATAAGAGCACATTAAGTTAGACCCAATTGAAAGGAAAATCGGAATTTTGAGCAGCTTAGAATGTTAACTTTGTAATATGACAGCCACGAGTTTTGATAATTTTGAATTAAATGTTAATCTCTTGGATTAGAATCACTACTAAAAAACAGCTTTTCACCTACGAAAAATTGGCATCCGTTGGTGATTAGAAACGGATTATCCATTGGTAAAAGTAATTCACTTTTAGCTATAATAATTAGAAACGGATTTTCCATTAGTAAAGATGATATCTCTTTACCAACCGATATTCCGTGCCTAATGTACTCGTTTAATATTTGGAACTTCCTCCAACGGATATTCAGTAGGTGATGTACCGAATATTACCAGAAACGGATTATCCGTTAGTAAAAATAACTCAATTTTAACTACAATAATCAGCAACGAATTTTTCGTTGGTAAAGATGATATCTCTTTACCAACGGATATTCCGTGCCTAATATAACCGTTTAACATTTTGATCTTTTACCTACGGATATTCCGTTGGTAATTAAAAACGGATTATTCATTAGTAAAAATGATATCTTTTTACCAACGGATATTTCGTTGGTAATGAGAAATGGATTATCCATTGGTAAAAATAATTCACTTATCCCACATCGGAAGTTTACAACAGTATCTTTGTAGTTGCCCTCTATAAATTTGTGGTCCAATAAGGAGTTAAACAATATTTTGGCCTTTCAATTCAGTTGGCTAAAAATAATTTTTTTTATAATAATAATAATAATAATAATAATAATAATAAATAAATAAATAAATAAATAAATAAATAAATAAATAACTTTTTTACCATACGGTTATTTACAACATTGATTTTTACCAATTGTAATGATAGACATTTACCAACGGAAAGTCGGTTGGTATTGGTTAAGACTTTTACCAACGAAAATTCCGTTGGTAAAAGATTCACACTTTACCAACCAAAAATCCGTTGGTAAAATGTTTACTCTTTACTTACGGTATGATCCGTTGGTAACTATCAGCGACCCTCAAATTATCAACGAATTTGTGGTTGCAAATATTCCGTTGGTGAAAATTATTAGCAACGAATATTGAGGATTTAGGAATGAAAAATCCGTGCCTGAAACTCTGGTTTTTAGTAGTGAAAGAAAAGGTCAAATTGTAATTCAATTCCAATTTAATTAGTAGATCTAAGGGTATACTAGTATTTTGCTTAGGCATCCTACTAACGATAATGCTAAATATTAAATATTTAATGTTAATCCTCTTGTATTACTACTGGTAGATTGAATTAGATTTCAAATAGGAGTAGGCAAAATGATCAAATTCAATCAGACCAAATAGAACCAAACTAAATTGAACGGTTCAGTTCGGTTCTACAAAAAAAATAAAAATAATGGTTCGGGTTCCTAGAACTGAGAACTATTTGGTTCTAGTTATGGTTCAGTTTTAGCTTTAAAACCAAGAACCAAGCTCAATATTTAAATTTTATTTTGTGTGTGTGTGTGTGTGTTACAAAATCGTGAATCACAGTTCACGCAAAAAAAATTAAAAATTCAATTAGAAATCGAGACAAAATGGTCATGTACCTTCGGCATCCCATTTTCTCAATGTGGTGACTGAAGATCTTAATTCATTTTGGGGACCCGACCATAATTCATCTCTCATTTACAATTTATACATCAACACTCACATGGAAACAAACAACTACCGCATGTAGTCTACTGTCGAGCTCAGCCGCCACCGTCGTATGAATTTCTGAATTAAATCAAGCAAACAGTCAGCAATTAGCACAATATAAATGTGGAACGGAGTCTTTGAATTAATTAAACATCAATAACATAAGATACTTTGTTCATCCTAACAGTTGCAAAATTACTCGCTCATAATGGTGAAAAGTATAAAGAAAATATTAAGCACATCACCCGGTTCAATTACAACTAAAAAACAAAATGAATCCAATCAATTGTTGATCTTCACCATACGGATCCCAACAATGAATCTTCAACCTCTTCCTTGAACATTCCACATCTCCTGACAAAACAATGTTCGTTCCCCTTCAAAATCCCTAAATCTTGCAAAGATCTTGAGGTCTTACGGATGAACTTATGTTTTTGCTTTCAAGATTGTCTCTCATAGTAATTGAAGAAGTTGATTTATAGTCTACCCTAATTAGGTAAGGAAAGCTAATTTGGACGTCATGTAAGCCCATGCAATGGCACTGTGAACTGTGGAGGGAGTTGCGATCGCATGGAAGGAAATGGTTGGTTTATGGATTCTATTTTGGAGCTCTAGCAATCACTTCCATTGCTGCCTTGTGATCACAAGGGCTCAACTATTTCCTCTTGTTCAATTTGATCCTCAATTTCATTTTCATGGTCAGCCCATGTCCTTCTTTATTACATTTTATGTCCTTTAACTTAAAGGTTAACACTTCAGACCCCAAATTCTAGAAATTCTCCTTTAATTCTAGTTACTCAATTGTTGTCTCTTTTCATCCCTCATCATCCAACACCGAATTTTCTCCTAAAAAATAAATAATCACACAAGATTAAGTATACAAAATATAATAACACTTCCAAATGCCCGAATTACACAAGAGGAAATAGTTGAAACCTTGCGATCTCAAGGTAACAAAGCAAGCGATTTCAAGAGCTTCAGAAAAGAACCCACAAGTTAGGCATTGCCTTCAATTTTTCTAGGTCAGCCCACATCCTTCTTTGTGTAGATCATTTAAATTTAAAGTTAATTCTTTAGTCTCCAAATTCCAGAATTTATCCTCCTTCAATCCTAATTTCTCAATTCATGTCTCTTTTCATCCTTCGGCAGCTAATACCAAATTCTCTCCTATAAATTTAGTAATTATACAAAATTAAGAATCTAAACTATAAAAACACTTCCAAATGCCTCCCTTGATGGCCTAGATAAGTGTAAAATTGCACTTATCATTGGCCCATTATTATTTGGAACTTGCTTCAAACCACCAATAGTACCGCAACATGGTTATCTTAAATAATCAATGTTACCATTAATCGAGTGCCGTGCACCTCTTAAAACTTCGAGACACTTTATCTGATATGATCTAGGGGAGTAGAAATTTCCAACAACTTGGCACATTTTGACAAGAGATCGAGGCCGTGATTTGAGCTAAGTTGGATGCCAATGGGAGTTGTTAATGCTGGCCAATCCATTGATCAAGCTAAGGAGTCCAAAATATGGGAATTAACATGCCAATGTCCAAGATTGATGTTGAGGCTGAAGGCCAAAGTCATGAGGAGCGAGTTGAATTCAAAGGTTGGAAGATTAGTCACGGCAGGTTACACAGTGTCCCAAACCATGCGACCGTGACTAGGGCTGGACAAAACTCCAGAACCGAACCGACCGAATCGAATCAAACCGAATCGAACCCAATGGTTCTTCCCAAATTAAATACCCGAACGGGTATTTAAATTGAGAACGGACAGGTATAGTTCGGTTTTCGATTCTAGACCAAGACCCAAAAAATCGAATAAGAATCGAATCTCCCTAATTTTTTTAATTAATTTATTTTAAATAAGTAAAGTTATTTTATTTCTTCTAAATAAATTTGTTAACTAGTTAATTTAGTTCAAACCAAAAAATATGATTTTTCTTATTTCTAATTTTCAATTCAAAGCCAACTTAGTCAAATTGACCTCAATTTTGACACATAAGATTGAACCAAGTTATTTTATAAGAGTTAAGATTGAATATATCATTAATTGAATTAATGTAACTTTGTAAGTTGTAAAACTGAATGGAACAGAAGCAAATCAAACCGAATTGAATGGAACCAAACCTGAATGGTTCCATAATTAAATTTGAACCCGAGGTTCCACTTACTAAATACCAAAAAATTTCGGGTTGGTTCAATTGTCATTAGAACCGAATTGAACTGGACCATGTCCAGCCCTAACCGTGAGAAGGCTTGCAGGGATTCAGCCGGGAGGAAATTGAGTAACTATGCGACCGCATTTAAATAGTCTATGCTGTAGCATCTCACAAACCGAAGCAGAAATTTCTAGATTTCTTTACCTTATTGCATTAGAGTTTTAATCTTTTTACTTTTCTAGCTTATTATGGAAGAATTTTATTCCTTTTAAAACTTTTTTCTAGGTTTTAGTATAAATGGGATTTATTTCATTATTGTAAACAACTTTCATGATGAATTATTGAATAAAATCTCCTCCTGAAGCTTTGCTTCAATATCTTTGTTCTTGTTGAACAATTTTACTGAAATTCTCAAGAAAATTATATTTTCTTGTGGCGTTCAAACTATTGGGTATGAGTTACAGCACGTGTAATCAAGAGGTTTTTTAATATTTGTTATTGTCGGGTTTTTTGATTCATTGTTTTGGAATTCAAATCCACCATCCGGGTGAGATTTTGAGGCTTTGTTGTCAAGATGTCGTTTATTTAATATACCTTCGATTGCTTGGTTGATCGTTTAGAAGTTAAATCCTAAACCTTGATCGTATATGGGCGTTCTTGGGATCCGGTGTCAATATCCTGTGGGTTCGATAGCGACGGTGCTAACAGAGTTCCCATAATTTAGTATCAGAGTTTAGGCACCAAGATCGAGGTTATATATTTTTTTTGAGTCTTTTGTTTTTCTTTCTCCATGTTTCTTTTGGTGTTCTTTGTAAGGGTAATTAGCACAAAAGATCCATACCTTTCATTGTTATTGTGTAAAACGTCCATACCTCTCATTTTTTGGCATTTTTACCCCTACCTTTTACCTTTCATTATACAAAAGGTCCTTTTCATCCTTTTTTTTAATAAAATGATGATTTTACCCTCTATTCAAATAAAACCAAAACATGTGTATTACCAATTGGAACCATAGTCCTTAGGTTTTTAAAAAATTACAAAGAAATCATAAATTCTCCACCACTACCACTTTCACAACCTACGAAACTGCCATCCATAGATCCATATAGTACCACATTTTGGCCACCATGCTCACTAGTAGGGCTGAACGAGAACCGAACTTACCCGAAATTTTCAGGTATTTAGTAAATGGAATCGTTGGATCCAAATTTAATTATGGAACCGTTTGGGTATGTAACAGATTTGGATAACATTGAGGTGAATTAGATTAAGTTGGCTTCGAACTGAAAATTAGAAATAGGAAAATCATATTTTTTGGTTTGACCAAAATTAACTAGTTAACAAATTTATTTAGGAAAAATAAAATAATTTTGCTCATTTAAAATAAATTAATTAAAAAAATAGTGAGATTCGATTCTTCAGGCGTTGGTCTAGAACCGAGAATCGAACCGTACCCGTTAGTTCCCGATTCAAATACCCGTTCGAGTATTTAACTTGAGAAGAACTGTCGGGCTGGGTTCGATTCGATCGGTTTAGTTGGAGAGTTTTGTCTAGATCTACTCACCAGACTCCACCACCACCAACCTCGCCTCACTCCCGCACAATTTCCCCACACACGAATTTGAAAGATTGGAGCAGTTAGGACCCGCCAATTTTGATCAAACAGCTCTTGCCGTGCACTGCACCCTTACAGAGTTTTGGACAGAAATTGAAGCGGTTGAGGAGGTAATTAGTTCAATTAGATCCATACCAATTGTTGTTTAGGTTTGTAGATGGTTCAATTGATGCTAATTCGGGGATTTAGTGTTGTGGGATGCATGTATTGAAAGAGAAGAGTTTGACAAAATGGACGTAGCCACTGCCGAATGTTTTAGAATTACAACAAAATAATTTGAGGCATTTTGATTGATGTGAAGCCATGTATAGGTTCGTCGAGGCGAGGGGTAACTATCGATGGGGTGCGCGACCATGGGTGGCGACAAAAGTGGGATTGCTGCAAAGGGTTGTATACATTAGTTTAGTATTTTGAGCTATAAATGTGGTTGTTTCGAACAGATTGGTGACCAATACTGTGGAGGACGATGTTGGGGAGAGTGAGGCGAGGATCATGGTAGTGGGGTCCGATGGGTTTTGTGGCCGAAAGGTGGTGCTATGTGGATCTATAGGTGGCGGCTTGGTAGGGTTGTGAAAGTGGTGATGGTGGAAAATTTAGGGCTTATCAATAATGTTTTTAAAAATTTATGACTGTGATTGCAATTATTTATTTACTTTTCTTTTCTTTTCTTTTTGTTTTATTTGAATAGGGGTAAAATCGTTATTTTATTGAAAAAATGGATGAAAATGACCTTTTGTGCAATGAAAGGTGAAATACATGGGTGAAAATGTCAAAAAATAAAAGGTAGGGACATTTTGCACAATAACAATGAAAGATAGGGACATTTTGTGCTAATTTACCTTCTTTGTAATTTTTCAATTTTGTTGAGTCTTTGATCCATTTAGATCCTGTTAAAATTTCAAAAGTTATTTTTGGGCTAATTTAGTATCCAAAACAACTTCTGTTTTTTTGTTGGATTTGTAATCGAATTTTCTATCAAGTTAGTCAAAAAAAAAAAAGTAAACAAAAAAAGAGTCAGAAACGGAATTAGAGAAGGTCAAAAAAAGAGAGTTAGAAAAAAGTCAGAAAAAGAGTTAAAAAAGGGTAAAAGAAACAAAGAAGAAGAAGAGGTAAAAAAAAAAGTGTCAAAAATATCGGAAAAGTTGATTCGACGGTTTGAGAAAATGTTTTAGGATATGGGAAATAGATTGGGCAGGATTGATTCAAATTTGGCTAAGTTACATAGAGATCAATATGTTGAGTTGTCTAATGTGCAAAGGCAGGATAGATTAGAGCCTAGGATGAAAACTCGTGATGCATATGGATATGGTTATTGTAACGCCCCGAGCTCTGGGAGCTCGTGACATTACAGAGACCTTAAATTTTTAGAACTCTACCTAAATGGTTCATAAAATGCAAAAATTTAACTTGTAGTGAAAGCATTAAGAGTTACAAAGTTAAAGAAAATTTCCTTTTGGAAAGTTTAGATTTTCAGCATGTACAACTTTCTGAAATAAATCTCGTTCGACATCTAAACGAAATCCAAAATCTAGAAAATTTATACTGTAGACATGTTGCACTTAGGAGAATTTCGGACAGTTCTTGGGAAAACGTTTATTAATTGAGTTTCACATATTCAAAGTTCGTGATTCAGTGTCTGAAAGATAGATAACCCATATGGCTATCATATCCAATTGAAGTCACCTCAAAATTTCAAGTATTTAGGTCTAGGCAAATTTTTAAACCTAGTCCAAAATTTAGTCCAGAAACTGGAAACGTTTAGATTCAAACGGGATAAACCACCATAAAAATAATAAGCAAATTCATCATCAATTCAGTTTTCAAGCTTTCAAGAAATACTAACTTAAAATATTCCAAGTTTATAGATCATAGCACAAAGTTAAAAATAGTGGCCAGAATTCTGAAATCTAAAAAAAAAAAAAAAAAAAAAAAAAAAAACACACACACACACACACACACGAACAATAAAAACCTTTCAGTCTCAAAACATGAATTCAAACTACGATCTTAGGGACACCCAATGCTTGTTAAACATAAAAGTGACAATCTAAAACATAAGAATAAATTTCTCTAAATATAGTGCATGCCATTCATGCCAAACCATTGTCGGATCTCCGATTACTCTGAAAAGGGTTAAATAGGAGTGAGCATCTAAAAAAAAAAAATACTCAGTAGGCTACATGAACATAATAATCAAATATTTAATAAAGTATTCTTAAATGTTGCCTTCATAAATAATTAAATCGATGATCAAACGATCTACTTAAGGCTCTGATATCAGTTTAACATTTATACTTAAGGTTCTGATGATCCTCTGTGACCATCAGTTTAAACATATATAATCTTTTCATCATAATTTAAAAGAGAACTCTAAAGGCACTTCATATACTTCATGCAAATGTAACGAATACACATGCTAAACTGAAAATTAAATTCATGTAACGACAACTTCACGTAAGGATCCTACCTTAATTCGTGGTGATGAAGTAGTCGTTGAATTGAAATTTTTTTTCCAATACTTTTCTAAAGATTAAAGATGAAATTGGAATTTACCTTCTCTGCTATATTTCTTTGGAGATTATAAAAATTGGAAGCCTTGTCCATAGAAAGTTGGATGAAAATTAAATTAAAGATAGTAGAATTTGGATAGGAATAGGTTTCTTATTGGAGGATTAGGATAGGGCTTAGCTGATTCAAATCTTTAACTAAATCTGACTTAAACCAAACTCAAGTTTAATTCAAATTGCATAATTTAAAAAAATATAAACAACTTCCAAATCACTTCATCTTAAGCCAAAGTATTAAATGCCCAATCCATTTTCACACATGCTGCCACAATTTGTTAAATTCCTAATTGACTTTAATTAAATAGGTGGATACTTTGAAAATCAATATCATGGCCCTAACTTATCCGAAATAACTTTTTCTCGAGTACAAAATTCGCCGTTTAATATGAGTTTCGAAACAAGTCCAATATTGATATGAAAATTTTTGCTAGATGAATACTTGGTTATTTGACCGAAAGCTAAAATTTTTGACACGAGATTTATTTTTAATTTATTCCCACGCTATCTCAAATTAACCAAACATGACAAGATGAAATAGATGAAAATTTAATTTCAGTTACTACAATCCTCACTAAAAAAATAATTTCGTCCTCGAAATTTAATTTACTCGATTAAGAAGGTCTGGATACTTGGCCAAAACATCTACTTCTCTCTCCCATGTAGCCTCATCCTTCCCATGTCTACTTCATTGGACTTTGACTAATGGCACTTCTCAATTTCTCAAAGTGTGTAGCTTCCTCTCTATAACCCGTATAGGTGCTTCTTCATAAGTCATATGACTCCGCACGTCCAACGACTGAGCATTAACCATGTGACTTGGATCGTGGATGTACTTTCTCAACGTAGAAACATGAAATACATCATGCATTGCCCATAGCTTAGGTGGCAGTGCCAAACGATATGCTACATTTCCAACCTTCTCGAGGATCTCAAATGGGTCGATAAATCTTGGTTTTAGCTTTCCTTTCTTTTCAAATTATAGTATCCCTTTTGTTGGGGTAACTTTGAGAAATACTTTTTCTACAACTTCAAATTCCAGTTTTTTTCTTCTCTTATCTGCGTAACTCTTTTGGCGGTCTTGAGCTATCTTAATCCTCATTTTAATCTTGTCTATCACCTTCACCGTCTTCTCAATAAGTTCTAGACCCAGGATTCTCCTCTCGCCAACCTCATCCCAACATATTGGTGAACGACATCTTTGGCCATACAGTGGCTCATATGGTGCCATGTCAATAGTAGCTTGAAAACTATTATTGTATGCAAACTCCACCAACGACAAATGGTTCTATCGTTTACCTCCCAAATCTAGTATACACGTCCTCAACATATCTTCTAATACTTGGATAGTTCGTTCTAACTATCCATGCTAAAAGATAACTTAGTTCCCATAGGTGTCTAAAGACTCCTCCAAAATTGTAATGTAAATCTTAGGTCTCTGTCTAACACAATGGACGTTGGTACCCCATGAAGCCAAATGATTTTTCTGACATGTACTTGTGCAAACTGTTCCAGATTGAAAGTCATAAGGACCGGTAGAAAATGGGAAGATTTTGTAAGTCGGTCCACTATTACCCAAATGGCATCATAACATTTCGCCGACCTAGGAAGACCTATTACAAAATCCATCGAGATTTTTTCCCACTTCCATTCTAGTAAGTCCATTGGATTTGATAGCCCATATGGTCTTTGATGCTCTGCTTTCACCTGCTGACAAGCTATACACTTCAACAAGAACAAAGCTATTCCTCCCTTCGTATTCCTTCACCAAAGTTATTACGTAAGTCTCTGTACATCTTTGTAGAGCCCGGATGTGCGGTATAAGGAGAGGATTGAGTTCCAGTGATAATCTAATTTCTTATTTATTCATCCTAAGGTATACATAGTCTGCCTTTATACATAAGTGCCTTATCACTGTGATGTGAGCCCAGATAGCTAGATCGCTATTAAATCACAAAAGAATGACACAAACCCCAAGAAAGCCAAAAATCAAAATTTAGGATTTAATTCAAAAATTTACGAACCAAGCAACTAATATTATATTAAACTATTGACCTCTTGATCACAAAACTTATAAATTCAACCCAGATTTTGGATTAAACCCAACTAATTAATGATTCAAACAACCCCAAGATAACGGCGGACCTTTTGATTAACAATTAATTGAATCTTACCCGAAGTTTTGAAGGCCACAAGATGTTGAATCTTCATAAGTTTAAGTTTGTTCCACACAAGAACAAGAATTAGAAGCAAAAGCCTCACGGATTAATTTCTCAAATATCAAAGTCTGAAAAATACTAAGAATGAAAGTCCTATTTATATGAAACCTAGAAACCCTAATTCTAGAAGGAAAAACGTGCAAATTATGGTAACAAAATAATAAAACTAGAGTTCTATATGAATTGGAAAACTCGAGAAAAAAATAAAAATCTCGATTCTCGAAATTGCCTATGCGACCGCGTGGTGGGGCAGCATGCAATCACATAGACCAATTGACATGCTGCCCTGAAGTCCCTGCCTTACCTTGTGCGGCCGCATGGTACATAGGCTCTTCGGCGCATAGTCTCTTCGTTGTGGCTCCGATTTTGCCAGTGAAATTCAATTGGTTCCATGCCCTTCCAGCCTCCGTCCCCATTACCAAATTGACCTTTAGGTTGTGATCTTTCCTCTTTTGAACTCCGTTCCTTGAACATGCATTTATATGGACTTATGTAACGTTGTTCACCCGGAACAACCTCGATCGAGCCCTTTGCACCTTCTTCATGAACTTTGCTCCCATGATTGATCTTGGTCCATCCAATATCACATCAGGCCCTCCCCTTCAAGAGAATTCATCGTCAAATTTGCACCTAGTTCAAACATTGTGCTCTTTCCATCTACTTGACCATTGCCCACTCTTAATTGTGGTTTTGACACTCTGCCATGCCATGATTGGTTGGTTCTTCTTCGATGCTCCATAGTGGCTCCAATTGTTATACATCAATGGGATATTCAAATGGGACTATTCCCTTCATGAAATCTTCTTGTAAAAAACTTTCAAATTCTTGCATCAAAGATATATTCAAACTGGGGAGGGATATGTTAGCCTTCATCAACTCACTTCTATCACCAAGCTCACTCTTCTTTGCATATAAGCTCGCCTTTCATTTTTCTTTCATTTTTCCTCATCGCCCTTCAATCTCAACTGATCGTCATACACTTTTTGTGGTGTGAAAAGTACAAGTGTAATGGTTTTCTCGTCTATGACAAAACTGTACCTATTTCCAAACCCATCATGCTTCACTTTTCTATCGTATTGCCAAGACCTATCTAATAATATATGTCCCATATCCATAGGCACAACATCACAAATCACAAATCACACAATACTTCATCCTTATACCTCCCAATTGACAAGTTCAACTTTATCCTCTTGTTCTCCTTAGCCTCTCCATGATCATCCAACCACTGTAACCTATACAGTTTTAGGTGTTTAATTGTTTTCAAACCTAACTTCTCAATTAAGGTGGTACTAGCTTAATTTGTGCAATAACCTTTGTCAATTATTAAATTACACACCTTATTTTTCACTTGGCATCGTGTGTGGTACATATTCTCCCATTGTTGCTCCTCTTCGTCCACCTTGATTTGTGAATTGAGTGCACGCATCACCACCAATGCCTTCCCTTCAACGGCATACTCCACCCCGTCACCATCACTAACATCTTCTAACTTTGGCATTCATCTTCATCATTGTCACTCACCACTTCCCCATTATCCTTCAAGATCATGGCTCGTTTGTTTAGACACTGAGAAGCAATGTGTCTCATTCCTAAGCAATTGAAGCACTTGATGTCCTGACTCCTAGATTGCTGCTGGCATTTTCATCCTTTCCCCTTGGTGGTTCAATTTTATTGTTGACAATAGCCCCATCAACCATTTCTTTATCCCACATAGACATCCAAGATGAGTTAGGCCCGTGTTGATTCCTAGCCCCCCATTTCTCTTCAATTGCCTCTCAACCTTTATTGCCATATGCAGCATATTCTCTAATTCCACATAATGCTGCAATTCAACAAAATTGGTGATGTCCCTGTTCAACCCATTCAAGAACTGAGCCATGGTGGCTTCCTTGTCCTTCTCCACATTAGCCCGAATCATTAGAATTTCCATCTCCTTGCGATAATCCTCCACACTCCTCGATCTCTAGCATAAACCCTGCAATCTTTCATGTAGCTCCTTGTTATAGCGACCTGGTATAAATCTCTTCCTCATAACTACCTTCAACTCATCCCGTTTTCTTATCGGTCACTCTCCATTCCTCCATCGTAAAGTGACCACCTGATCCTACCAAGTGATGGCGTAATTAGTGAACTCCAAGACTGCAAGCTTCACTTTCTTCTTTTCCGAATAGTTGTGGCACTCAAATATCAACTCCACATTTTTCTCCCACTCAAGAAACACCTCTAGGTCAATCCTACCTCGAAATGTTGGAATTGACATTTTAATGCTACCCATTCCTCCATCACCGTGTCTCTTCCATAGTTCCTACCCCTTCATTCAAACCTATCGCCTCTATTCCTCCTTCTTCCCATGTCAACTTCTTCAAATTCATCCTCATCCTATTCACTATCTTATCCACATTCATTTCGTACCTCTATCCTAGGCCCTCATCTAGTTGGTCGCTAGCATGAGGTATGTCTGCCAGTAGCTAAGGTTTGTAATCGTCACGTCTCGCCTGTCCAACCTATTCTCCACATTGATTATCATGCACTCAAACCACTACATCATATTGTCTGCCATGTTACTTTGATTTCCCATCCTGCTCGAAGTTCTAGCCTTCTCGTTCTAATACTCTCACAATTTTTTTTGTCTCACAGAATTTTCACTCAATTTTGGCATTTACCCTCAATTGTACTCACTACTCAGCCCTTTACCACTCAATTGCTTCCAATCAATGTTCCCAAGAACAATTACCTGAATTAAACTTGTGGGATAACAATTAAATTTTGCAAGATTCAATGATCAAGAAGTTAAAGGACTAAGGACTTAAATAAATTTTTTTTTTGGAGAGACTAAATTTTTTTATGAATAGTACAGTAGGGTACGATTGTTGGATGGGTGATACTTCTTTGGCGTCTATTTTCCCACACAGTCAACACACATCTAAGAGGGTACAGGATTTCTTCAAAGAGGGTGGATGGGACCTTGGATGATTACTACAGGTTCTTCTACCAGTTATGGCATAACAGATTGTAGACATACCTATATGTGATGACGTTCCAGATTGCATTTTTTGGATAGCTACATCAGATGGTAGATTTACCACTAAGTTAGCATGGACGTTGATTTGCTTTGGCAGATCAATGCAGGATTTATTCTGCCTACTTTGGAGACCTTTCATACCTACCAAAGTCTCATTCTTCTGTTGGAGATTGTGGCAAGATTTGATTCCTGTGGATGTTGTTATTCAGAAGAGGATTGGCAGTCAGTTGGCTTCTCGGTGTCAGTGATGTTCTAAGATTGAGAACATTACTCATATTTTTACTAGCAGCGATATAGCTGATTAGGTATGGCAACATTTCGGGGGTTTATTTCATATTCCTATGATTGCAGGTGAGAGTGTCAAACAGAGATTTCTGAGATGGCGATAATCTGGACAGTTCGCTTGGAGTGGGCACATTCGCATCATTATTTCTCTACTAATTCTCTGGTTTCTATGGATTGAGAGGAATGATGCAAAGTATAGAGATATTCGAATAAGATCAAGACGAATCATTTGGAGGGTATATTGTATGATCTCATTCCTTCACACATAGGAGGATTATTTCGACCGATACATTGGCGTAATAACATACAGCTTACTCCATTATTTGGGATTTCTATGACCCTTTCTTCATCCCTTTCCCCTGTTATGATTTGGTGGCACACTCCATTAGTCGGATCTGTCAAGATCAATACTGATAGATGCATCAAGGATGGCGTTGCGAGTGAAGGAGGCATCGTCAGGGACTACGCTGGAAAATGCATAAGGGCATTTTCAACTCATATGGATAATGCATGATATTGGAAGCTGAGCTTAGGGCCATTCTTGATGGGATACTACTGGCTAGAAGTCTTGGATTTTTCGACATTTGGGTTGAGGCAGACTCTAGTGTAGCAATTCACTGCATCATCAAAGGTGGATGACCATGGACTATTCAAGGAATACTCAGAAAAATTGCAGACATCATCTTACTTGATAGAAACAAAGTTTTCCATATTTATAGAGAAGGAAATCAGGTTGCAGATGCTCTTACCACAGATGGGTGGGATCATCGATGATATTAGACATATCGACTAGCTGAATTACCACAACATATTAGGGCACTCATACAGATAGATAGATATGGTCTATCCAGCATTGGGATATGAATTGTAACTTTATTTTTAATTTAATTTACTTTAATTTGTTCTTGTTTTTGTCTTTAATTCCACCAGATCTTATTGTAAGGGAAGTAGTACTTACTCTTTTACTATTTTCCAATTATTATTTATTCTCTACCTTTATTGTAAGGAAAGTAGTCTTCTTCATTTACTGCTTTCTTTATCTTCATATGTAACCACGGTATTCATCCGCCACAAGAGAAGAAAAGTTAATAAAATCTTTGAGGTACTGCCCTCCTTTAACCCAAAAAAAAAACACGAAGAAAAACAAATCAAAGACTCCAAAATAACAAAAACAACAAAGGAATATAACTTTGATTTTGGTGCCTAAGCTTCGATACCACCTGATGTGAACCCAGATAGCTAGACCACTATTAAACCCATAAAAGAATGACACAAACCCCAAGAAAGCCAAAAATCAAAGTTTAGAATTTAATTCACAAATTTACAAACCAAGCAACCAATAGTATATTAAACTATTGACCTCTTGATCACGAAACTTATAAAATTAACCTGGATTTTGAATTTAACCTAACTAATTAATGAATCAAACAACCTCAAGATAACAGCGATACAAGGACCTTTTGGTTACACAATTAATTGAATCTTATCCGAAGTTTAGAACACCACAAGATGTTGAATCTTGATAAGTTCAAGTTTGTTCCACACATGAACAAGAATTGGAAGCAAAAGCCTCATGAATTAATATCTCAAATACCAAAATCTGAAAAATACAAAGAATGAAATAGTCCTATTTATATGAAACCTAGAAACCCTAATTCTTGAAGGAAAAACATGCAAATTATGGTAACAAATAATGAAACTAGAGTTCTAAATGAATTGGGAAACTCTGGAAAAAAACTAAAAATCTTTGTTCTTGAAATTGCCTGTGTGACCGCATAGTAGGGCAGCATGCGGTTGCATAGACCAATTGACGTGTTGCCCTAAAGTCCCTACCTCAACCTGTGTGGCCACATGGTGCACAAGATGTGTGGTCGCACAGCCCTTTCGTTGTGGCTCCAATTTCGCTTGTGAAATTCAATTGGTTCCACACCCTTCCAGCCTCAGTCCCCATAAAAAAACTTGACCTTTGGCTTGTGATCTTCGCTTTTTTGAACTTCGTTCCTTGAACATGTATTTATATGGACCTATGTAATGTTGTCCACCCAAAACAACCTCGATCGAGCCCTTTGCACCTTCTCCATGAATTTTGCTCCCGTGATTGATCTTGGTCCTTCCAATATCACATCACACTGTTTATACAAATCTTTTCCTTCTCTTGGTTCCAACATTGGCCCTTATCTTTTCCAAGAAAGGGTCATCTTTTTGAGCTGCTATAATCTTGTCCCTGAGGGTTGATTTTAAGACCAAACTTGTCAACTTACATGATGCTCGAGCTGGTAGTGTTAACACTTCTGTTCTCAGATTTTCAAAGTCCTTGATTAACTGACTTTGTTGTGTATATAGTGCTGATAAGTGACCTTGGTTCTTTCTACTCAAAGCATCTGCTACTACATTAGCTTTATTTGGATGGTACAATCATAATCCTTTACTAACTCTAACCATCATCGTTGTCTCATATTTAATTCTTTCTGGATAAAGAAGTACTTGCGGCTCTTACGACCACTGTAAATTTCACACTTGTGTCCATAAAAGTAATGACGCCAAATCTTGAGAGCGTGAACTATAGCTTCAAGTTCCAAATCGTGTGTCGGATAATTTTTCTCGTATTGTTTCAATTGTCTTGATACGTAGGCTATCACCCTTCCATTTTGCATCAAAACACAACCCAAACCTAGCTTAGATGCATCACTATAGATAACAAATCCCTTTGATTCATCTAGAATGGCTAACATTAGAGTGAATACAAATCTATCTTTTAATTCTTGGAAGCTTCGTTCACACATTTCAGTCCATACAAACTTCACACCCTTTTCGAGTTAGTTGTGTCAATGGACCCGCTATTTTAGAGAAGCCTTCTATAAATCGTTTATAGTATCCAACCAAACCTAGAAAGCTCCTTACTTCTTCAACATTCGCAGGTCATTGCCAATTAGTAATAGCTTTAACCTTACTCGAGTCTACTTCTATACCATTGGTTGTCACAATGTGTCCTAAAAATCCTATTTGATCTAGCCAAAATTCACACTTCTTGAATTTGACATACAATTTTTCCTTACATAAAGTTCCTAAAATGGTCCTCAAATGGTTTTCATGCTGCTGACATTTTCTTGAATACACTAGTATGTCATCAATAAATAGAATAATGAATTTGTCCAAGTACTGATGGAATACTCTATTCATAAATCCATAAATACCGTAAGAGCATTAGTAAGTCCAAATGGCATAACTGTAAACTCGTAATGTCCATAGCGAATTCTAAATGCTGTTTTAGGTATGTCACTCGGCTTGATATTTAGTTAATGATAGCCTGATGATAAGTATGTTTTTACACACTTATTTAGTTTACAAATATGACTTAATTACGAGCAAAGTGTTTGAATTTTGGCTTAATTCCATTTGATTTTTGTATTGTTGGTTATGATGATGAATATGGTGAAATTTGTGAGAAAATATTCGAAAAAGGACTGAAGGAAAACAAAACTTCAGGGACCAAAGTGCAATTAATCAAAAGATCACCCGAAAGCAGAACCGAAGGAGTGAATGAGCTAAGTATCAATTGATTGAAGACAAGAAGTTTTGGAAGACAAAGAAATGAAAAAGGAGGTCTAGAAATAAGAGAAAAGAATTGAGGGACTAAAATGCATTACTTGAAAGACTTGAATCCTTGAAGATAAATAATGGATTATAATTGAATTTGGGCCATTAACCAATGGCATTTGAATATGATTGCTGGCGTAGAAGTGGTAGACTCCGGCTGGGAATAAAAACATTGGGCCTCAATTGAATTTGTTTGGAATCAAAATTCATTCAAGAGTTGGACTCCTAATTCATCTAGAAGAGAATGGCTTATTTGTTTATTATATATATTATATAGCACACACGGAAAAGGAGGTTGTCGTGGGAGAGAATTGAAATCCCTTCTGGGGATTATACATATACAGCAAGCCGAGAGAAAGAGGTAGGCCGGGCCTGAAAAGGAAAAATATACACTGACAGAAAACGGCAGATTGTGACTGGCCGGAAATTGAATTGTGGAATTGGGATAAAGTTGGTGGCTACTGGGAATGAATTAGTGGACTGTTTCTGGGAATAAATTGTATAAATACACAGAAAACAGAAGCAGCTGGGAATTGGAATAATATATACACAAAAAGGCTGTTGGAAATTGGATCTTGGAATTGAGAATACAAAAGGTGGCTGCATGGTGGAAAGAGATATACATGCAGGAATCGAAAGTAGTCAGCTACTGGAATTGGAGTCTTTTTCTTTAGTCGAACATTGCGGCTGGAGTTGGAAGATTATATATATACACGTGCACAGAATTGAAGACGGCAGACACGAGAAGGTGAAAGACGGCACAAGCAATTGGAATAAATCACGTTTCATCTATTATTGGTGATGCCGTTTCTCTTTCATTTGTTTAATTCTGTCGTTATGTTAGGCTAGAATATTTTGTGCTAGGAAAGTGATGAACTTTGTCATATGAATTTTTAATCTTTAGTTTTACATTTTTTACATTAAAACATGCATTTGGAATTTGAATGATTTACATGGACTTATTTTCTCCGCAATTATTGTGCACATAATTTATGTGAGTTTGGTGACTTGTTCTTGCGTTCAAGAGAAGTAGAATAGGATCCAATAGGGGATAAAGATATACTGTTATGCCTTGCATGAATCCTTAAGTGTTCATGAAAATCCATGCACTATTGTATATTTACATCTGTCATAGAGATATAGTCAGGTAGTATATGAGAGTAGGTTCAACACTACTCGAGAGAGAGCATTGGATAGATTTAGGAACATTGATTCTTCAAAATCCAACCGTGTCGTCAAATTGTAAAACTAAGGTTAAAAGTGATTATTTCACGGGGATTCGCGATCGTAGTACATTCGTCATTCATTAAATTCATAAAACTTGCATTCTAACATAAATTTGCATTTAGTTCATTTAATTCATACACCTTTGCATACATAGTATAGGTTAGATTTAATCAAGTTACAAAAATCATGTTTGACAATTTTGTTTCGGTTAAGGTCGGGGTAAGTAATTGAACTAAATCAACTTTATTACTTGTTAATAAACCGTACACTTGCGGTGGTTTAAATGGAAAGAAAATAATTTCGTGAACACCTTACCTCAAATCAATCTTTAAAAATATGGTTGCACCATTCAATTGTTAAAATAAATCTTCAATTCTTGGGAGAGGATACTTATTCTTGATCGTCAGCTTGTTCAACTCTCGATAGTCAATACACATTCTCATGGTTCCATCTTTCTTTTTCACAAAAAGTACCGAAGCGTCCCATGGGGACACGCGTGGTCTGATAAAACCTTTATTTTGAAGTTCCTGCAACTACACTTTTAACTCCTGTAATTCTTTTCGTGCCATACGGTATGGAGCCTTAGACACTAGTGCCGCTCTAGGTATCAAGTCTATTGTAAACTCTACATGTCTATCAATTGGGGCACCCGGTAGGTCATCGGGAAATACGTCAGCATATTCTTGCACAATAGGCACTTTATCCAGTGCTAACTCTTCTGATGGTGTGCCAGTAAGACTAATGAGATATCCTCGATAGGTTTCCTTCCTCAGTAGCTTTTCTGCTTGCATAGCTGAGATAAGATGGGAGAGTGCCTTGATCTTCAACCCATAAAATCTAAACTCTTCCTCTCCAGGTCTTTTGAAGATCACCTCCTTCTCAAAACATACAATTGTAGCTCTATTAATACCTAACCAATCCATACCTAAGTGATATCAAAATCTTTTAGTTCTATGACATGTAAATCTGCCTAAAGGATTAAGCTATCAAAAATATTTGTACTGCCTTAGCAATTTTATTTGTATCAATGTCTCCTCCTGATGGCATACTAACCTCTAGTGTACTACTAGTTTTCTCACATGAAACATTGATATTGGCTAGGCATGTTGCAGATATAAACGAATTTGTCGCGTTGGAATCAATAAAAACGTAAATAGATAAAATACTTGTAATTACGTCTAGATCCTGGACAACCTCATCATGGGTCATGGCAAAAATTCTCTCTTTCCCTTTCTTTACCTATTCAATATCCTTAACTGGTGTTGCCCGACATCCTGAAACATTGTGTCATGTTTGGCCATAATTGTAATAGACATTCTTGCCAAACAAACATTTACCCTTATGAGATTTTTGGCACTTAGGGCACTGAGGAAGAGGATTGTCTAATTGTCAGCTAGTTGGCCTGTTATTCTACTTTTGGAATTGTTTGGAGCTCTTATCTCTACCCTGATCGTGCCACTTTCTTTTTCCAGTATCATTCTACGATCCCTGGCTTCGAAGTTTAAAACTCGAGAATGATATCATTTGGGCCTTCTTTACAACTCTCAACAAGTGGTGAGTTCATGCAAACTCATTATTTGACTGTTCTTAGGGCATAGTCCCTTCTCAAAGCGTTTTGCTTTCACGAGCTCCGTACTTACAAGATGTGGAGAATAACGAGATAATTCCTCTAACATCCTCTCATATTCAGTGATGTCCTTATCTCCCTGCGTTAGTTGTAAAAACTTTGTCTTCTTGTTATTGTGAAGGGCTTGCGGAAAATATTTCTCATTCAACTCCATCTTGGACTGGGTCCATGTCATATTACGTTGTTCTTCCTCTATCCATGTACGTGATGCGGTTTCCCACCAATGGCCAGCTCCTCCAACCAACATGAATTCTGCACACAACACCTTCTGGTTTTTTCAATTGTGCAAAGCCATTCCTCTGCCGCCAAAGGGTCATCACCAACATCGAAGCTAGGAGGGCGGTATTGGCGAAACTACTCAATGATTGGTATAGATGGAGTAGTGGTTGGTACTGGAGCGGGGATAGTATAGGGGCAGTTTGTATTGCAATGGGTGGCATTGTTGGTACATCTTGTCCGGTCAAAACCATTGGTGATGTCGGATTAGCTTGTGCCATTAAGACCCGTCTCATTTCTTCTACTGCTTGTTGCAATTTTCTAATTACTCTCGTGTGTGATATTGGTGCCATTTTCTTCTTACAAAATGGAATAGTTTGTAATCTTTAGGAAAATCACAAAATCACAAATTGCACAGTAACATGGTAAACTATAATTAGGAAATAACCAATTTTATTATTAACTAAGTCTTTTATAGGAAATATAATCAATGAAAGAATGTCTAGTACTAATCAACTGAAAAGCAAAAGGAAATCCTACTCAACCTGGCATGCTCTAAGCCTAATAAAATCTACTAAAAATCCCTGGCACTAATGTACATCTCAGTAGGTACTCTATCACCCTCTAGATATGCAAGTGCATCATCTCGGGCTTGCTCCCACTGTGCCGTCAACTCTGAGCAAAAGGCCTCATAGTCAATCTCCTGAGGCAAAGTGGGTATAGCAACTTTCCACAAATAATTGTAAATTGATTCAGCCATCTCTAGCCATTCTTCTAGTAATGTATCAATAAGGAGGTGGGTGGCCCGATGACCAGTGACCATATTTCCTAGTTGCCTCACCTCTCTCCACCTTACCAACATCTCCCTAATGTGCTGGCCTATATCATGCCCTGGATTCCACTGATACTCCTCGTACTATCTCACAATCTCATATCGACGAGGCGTCATTGAGCACGTCTTCCTACATGTTCTCTTAGTCTGTGCCACAAAAAATTTCTTAAAACTTTATTTACCTCGGAATCAGAGATTTACGGCAACGGTAGGCATGATGGTAACAAAATAATTTACATAACTCGCAATCCCTAATTTTTTTTTGAAATCAACTTTATGTTTCGCAAGTCTACAGAAAGGTAAACCGCGCTTGGATACCAAACTGTGACATCCCCAGCTCTGGGAGCTCGTGACCTTACAAAGACCTTAAAATTGTAAAACTCTACCTAAATGGTTCATAAAATGCCGAAATTTAACTTGTACTAAAAACATTAAGGCTTTAGAGAACTTGTTACAAAGTTAAAGAAAATTTCCTTTTGGAATGTTTAGATTTTTAGCTTGTACGGCTTTTTTGAAACAAATTTCATTCGACATCTAAATAAAATCTAAAATCCAGAAAATTTAAATTGTAGGCATGTTACACCTAGGAGAATTTCAGGTTAAAATTTTGGGTACAAATTCATTCAATCGATAGGTTGGTCAAAATTATTTCCAAAACAGGATCTATTTGTTCTCGGGTAATTTCGGATAGTTCTCGGGAAAACGTTCATAACTTGAGTTTTACACATCCAAAGTTCATGATTCAAAATCTGAGAGATAGATAACACATATGTCTATCATCTTCAACTAGAATCACCTCAAAATTTCAAGTATTTTGGTTTGGGTAAATTTTTAAACTTAGTC
This sequence comes from Olea europaea var. sylvestris, assembly GCF_002742605.1. Classification (NCBI taxonomy): domain Eukaryota; kingdom Viridiplantae; phylum Streptophyta; class Magnoliopsida; order Lamiales; family Oleaceae; genus Olea; species Olea europaea. The sequence continues at coordinate 111,436 of NW_019229022.1, forward strand.
CAGAAACTGGAAATGTTTAGATTCCTGTGTTGTAACTCAATGAACAAGATAAACCACCATAAAATATTCCAAGTTTATAGACCATAGCACAAAGTTAAATATAGTGGCTAGAATTCTGAAATCTTCTTCTCCAAAAAAATGAAAAAAAAAGAAGAAGGAACACACGAACAATAAAAACCCTTCAGTCTCAAAACATGAATTCATACTACAATCTTAGGGACACCTAATGATTGTTAAACATAAAAGTGACAATCTAATACATAAGAATAAATTTCTCTAGAGATAGTGCATGCCATTCATGCCAAACCACCGTCCGATCTCCGATTACTTTGAAAGGGGTTAAATAAAAGTGAGCATCTCAAAGAAATACTCAGTAGGCTACACGTGCTATATGAACATAATAATAAGATATTTAATCATGCATCCTTACATGTTGCCTTCATAAATAAGTAAATCGATGATCAAACGATCTAGGTTCTGATGATCCTCTGTGACCATCAGTTTAAACATATTTAACATTTCATCATCAAAATTTAAAAGAGAACTCTAAAGACACTTCATATACTTCATGCAAATGTAACGAATAATATGCTAAACTGAAAATTAAATTATGTAACGACAACTTCGTGTAGGGATCCTACCTTAATTCATGGTGATGACGTAGTCATTGAATCGAAATTTTTTTTCCAACACTTTTCTAAAGATTAGAGGTGAAATTGTAATTTTCCATCTCGGCTATATTTCGTTGGAGATTATGAAAATTGGAAGTTGTGTCCATAGAAAGTTGGATGTAAATTAAGTTAAAGATAGTAGAAATTTGATAGGAATAGGTTTCTTATTAGAGTATTAGGATAGGGCTTAGCTGATACAAATCTTTAACTAAATCTGACTTAAATCCAAATTCCAATTTAATTCAAATTGCGTAATTTTAAAAAATATAAACAACTTCCAAATGACTTTCATCCTAAGCCGAAGTATTAAATACCCAATCCATTTCACACATGCTACCACAATTTGTTAAATTCCTAAATGACTTTAATTAAATAGGTGGATACTTTGAACATCAATTTCATGGGCCTAACTTATCCAAAATAGCTTTTTCTTGAGTACAAAATTCACCATTTAATATGAGCTTCGAAACAAGCCCAATATTGATATGAAAATTTTTCCTAGATGAATACTTGGTTATTTGACCGAAAGTTAAAATTTTTGACATGAGATTCATTTTTAACTTAGTCCCTCGGTATATCAAATTAACCAAACATGACAAGATGGAATAGATGAAATTTTAATTTCGGTTGCTATAGTTGTGGCACTGATGAGGATGCCTGGGTGGATGTGGATTTACAGTGAATGAGAGGTAGTGGTGATAGGCACGGAAAAAGGCATAAAATCTTTATTGGATACGGTGTTGGAAGGAGTAGGGAAAATGTAGAGATGACAATTCCATCATTTAAAGGAAGGGATGATCTCGATGAGTATCCAATGGGAAGAAAAACACCTTTTGTGAAGTGTAAGGGTTGTACATCAAGCAAGAAGCTTGGGTTGGATTATAAGTGAGAATTAGCAGAGATTCGTGAATTGATAAATTCTCAAATTGATCATCCGAAGGAGCGAGAAAGTAAAAGTAAAAATTGTGAGGAAAAAGGAGAAGAGCCACGGGGAAGTGAAACGAAGTCGAGATTGAAATTGAAAAGGCGAAGTGGTTAAAATGGAATTGGAGTTACGGGTTGAAAATGAAGAAGAGTATTCGGAGGTAGAGGAGGAGTTGGAAGTGAACTTGGGTGAAAAGGAGAGTGGAGTTGAGGAGGCGTGGGTGATAACTAACAATGCCCTCCCTATTTTGGCTATTTCTATTTTGGAGGTTAATGAAGACTCGATTCCCAAAAATAAAACTACTGAAGTACTACCCGACCCGGGAATTGAACATCAGTTTGTAAATCAATTGGTAGAAAAAAACTAATCAACAACCACGTCTTGACTTGGAGATATCTTATTTACTGAAAATTGAATTTTTTATTCCCGAGGAGATGAAGGAATTTCAAATGCATTGGAAGGAATTTATTTGCAAGTATTTCATATGCCATGGGTTGAAGGACAAAGTTGAATTGAAGGAAAACATGCATTCTTTGGAGGTGACATCGTTCCAATTGCCTAGGCTGAGTAAAACAAGGATAGTGCACGAAGATTCATCAAGTGGAATTGTTATTGGAGCACCTTATACTTGCAAGAGGAAGCCGTCAAAACATGCACATTTTGATCTAAGTGAAGGAGATTGGGTTTACTTACGATGGAGGCAGTCGAGAATTCAAAAGAGGTCCAAACTATATCCTCGAGGTGATGGACCATTTCATGTGCTTGCATTGATCGAGAGTAAAGTCTACAACTTGGATTAGGATTCGAGGACGAATCCTTTCGAAAAGAGAGGAATCCAGGGGGTAGAAATTTCCAACAACTTGGCGCATTTTGACAAGAGATCGAGGTCGGGATTTGAGCTAAGTTGGATGCCAATTGGAGTTTTTAAGGCTGGCCAATCCATTGATCAAGCTAAGGAGTTCAAAATATGGGAATTAACATGCTAATGTCCAAGATTGATGTTGAGGTTGAAGGCCGAAGTCATGAGAAGCAAGTTGAATTCAAGGGTTGGAAGATTAGTCACGGCAAAACACTATGTGATCGCATAGTGTCCCAAACCATGCGACTGCGAACAGGCATGCAGGGAGTCAGCCAAGAGGAAATTGAGTAACTTCGCATCTCACAAATCAAAGCAGAAATTACTGGACTTCTTTCCTTGTGTGCGACTTACCTTATTGCATTAGAGTTTTAATCTTTTTACATCTCTAGGTTATTGTGGGCGAATTTTATTCCTTTATAACTAGATTTTAGAATTTTATTCATTTTAAAACTTTATTCTAGGTTTTAGTATAAATGGGATTTATTTCATTATTGTAAACAACTTTCATGATGAATTATTGAATAAAATTTCCTCCCGAAGCCTTGCTTCAATATCTTTGTTCTTGTTGAAAAATTTTACCGAATTATATTTTCTTGTGGCATTCAAACTATTGGGTGTGAGTTACAACACATGTAATCAAGGGGTGTTTTGGAATTTAAATCCACAATTCGGACGAGATTCATAAGCCTTGTGATTAAGAGATTGATGATTTAATATATCATCGGTTGTTTTGTTCATTGTTCGCTGGTTAATTTCTAAACCTTGATTGAATTTGGTGGCAATCTCCTATGGATTCTATAGTGTTCATTGCTACGCGGGTTCACATCATTATTGTTGGTGAATTTCATTCTACAATTTGTTCTTCCATCATTTTTTATTCTACGTAGAATCCATGAAACACATGTAAGTATCTTGTTTACCATTTTTTATCATAATTTCACCATTTTACTCTTTGTTTGCCACATTCCTGGTCTGTTAATATTTTTCTGTTAGTTCACTCTTTTCCCTTTCCACAATGTGTCTTTTAATGTAACAACGATATCTTATCAATTATGTCTTTTCGTTGAGAAATAGTTTAAATTAAATATTAATAAAGACCTAATCTACTTTTTTTTCCTCTTTTTTCCTTTTGGATCTTTTAATGTGTGGAATATTTATGAATTTCATTCATTAGTCTAATGCAATTTTGTTTTCTTCAAACGAGTCATTGAATTAATTAATTATAACTAATAGTCATGTTAGATCAGTGTTGAGTCGCTTAGTGATGGATCTACTATGGTACTTGTTGATTGAAAAGGCTCCTAGACTACTTCTCTGCAATTTCCCAATCTTGAATAATAATATAATGCAAATTATCCAAAATTCTTCGAGGGATCCTATCCTCCTAAGTAATGCAATTCAAGATGCCTTGGGCCTCCTTTGTTCAGCACAAGGTTGAGATGAAAATCCCTTTCCTTTTTTTTTTTTTAGATATGATCTTATGGATAATAATCCTCACTTTCAATAGCATTATAGCTTATAGTTATTAATGAAAGGAATTGATAAAGGAAAATAAATAATTGCTACGTAACAGAATTTCTTACATTCCAAGAATGATTATTTGTTAGGTAAGACTCAAGGCAATTGGAAGAAAGACGCAAAAAAGCGGGCAAAACTAGAGAAAATGGAAAGTTTGATGACCAAAGTGTAAATATACCTGAGTTGTTCTGGACCACAAAATGATGATTGAAGATCCCATAGGATCAATTGGATGCAATTTGAGATTAAAGGAGTGAAATATAGCCAAAATATTTTCACAAATCAATTTCAACATAAAAAGTTTTGCTCTAGATCTTTAGTCTCATTTTGAGACCCATTTTTGGCATAACAACCGTTCGATTTGAAAAAAAAGAAGAAGAAGACATTTTAGAAGAATTGAATCATTTGAATTAGCTTTTTCAACACACTTTGAATCACCTCAATTAGATATTGGGAGAGAGTTATGATAAAAATATTGTTTACGGACAAATCCCGTGAATTGGTGCGGTCATGAAGAGTAAGCTTGCACGGCCGTGCCAACTTGTTAAAAAATCAACCGAGTGCAATTTCAATAGCCTTGTGTGAGTGAGGTTAGTTATGGTGTGGGCACACAGTCATTTTCTAGGGGTTTCATAACAACTTCCTATTTTACTTCAAGTTCTTCTTGGAATTAATTCAAGATTCAATTTTGACCTGATTTGTGGCTTCTATAAATACAAAACCTGGTCAACACATTAGGAAACCCTTTGGAGCCTCTAATTACGTATTTATATCATCAAATTCATCAAGACAAGAGGCAAATTCAGCACATTGAGATAGAAGATCAAACCATAGCAAGAATTAAATGTCAATTACATCAAGAAATTGAAGAATTCAACATTAGACTTGGAGATCAATAACATTTGCATTATTTCATGATCCAGATGATATTCTTCTATTATTTCCCTTGTACTTTACATAAAATCATGGGGTAATTGGCACAAAATTTCCATACTTTTCATTTTTTGTCCCTATTTCCACCTTTCTAGATGCTGAATGTCTTTTCACCAATTTTGAAAAATTTTACCCTTCATTCAACTAAAACAAGAAGAAAAGAAAGGAAACAACAAATAGCTAATTGCAACCACACCCCCAATTTTTAAAAAACTACAAATCAGTCACAAATATATACAAAATTTTCAACATAGGTGCCAACAATCATGGAACCCAATTTCCGGCCACGAAGGCCACCGAATTTTAACACCGTCACCATTTCTTCATCAACCCGAACATCCCCACACAAATTCCAACCCCAAATTCCAACAAAATCGAGCCAAATTTTATCCAAAAATCGTCTATCACGCACAATATTATTGTAAATTCGACCAAATCCATGGATGCACATATTCCATACGACCCTCAGACTGCTCAATCTCACCAAGACACATCTATACATGTTCCAATTACAGCAAACAATCCAGAAAATCGAGATCTACAGTCAATTTTCAAGTCAGCGAACTCGCGGTTGGAAAAGCCATTTTCTGGCAGCGATGGCAGGACCGATGACCACCGACCACCACCACAAAACACTACTCATCATGGCGCATCTACTAAGCATATGGGTCTTTCCCAATTTGGCATTGAAATGGCTGTTCGTCCAGAAACAGTGACATGCATAGGAACTGGTTCGATCCCCTTTCAATTGGCATCCTTCCACGACTCCAATCTACAAATTGCATCAATCAACATACAATTGAAGGTCAAACGACCCGGATATGGATTTAATTGCTTCAATTTATCATCTAAATGCAACAATTTTGGATTTGACCTCACGAAATGTGCGACTGCGCGAAGAGGATAATTCTCCATCAATTCGTGAATCTAATGTGTCCCAACATATGAATCAACCTGGGGAAACTCAAAGTCAGGCCTAAAAAACATTGGGTAATTGTTTAATTTTAGATTTACTGCACTTGTTTGCCAAATTTGGAGTCAAGTAGTGTTCTTCACACACTTGAAGAAGAAGGAATAGAAACTGTATGCCATTTGTAATTTTTTAAAAATTGGGGGCTGTAGTTGCAATTAGCTACTTGTTTTTTCCTTTCTTTTCTTCCTGTTTTAGTTGAATGAAGGGTTAAATTGTCCAAAGTTGGTGAAAAGAACGTTCAGCGCCAAGAAAAGTAGAAATAGGGGTAAAAATGCCAAAAAAATGAAAGGTAGGGACGTTTTCCACAATAGATATGAAAGGTAGAGACGTTTTGTGCCAATACCCTAAAATCATATTAGGCTAGATCCTTTTTCTATTGGATGAAAATGAACCCTACTGTTTCTTAATTTTAGTTCAAGACTAGTAATTTAATATTTCTTGTATTTCTTGATTAATTTTACATTTCCATTACATTATTTAATTGCGTAGCTAATAATTGGATAATTAGTTGTTTGTTGTAATATCGAGAGAGTAAGAAAATTCTTAGAACACTGCAAGATTAACACATGGGTAATACATGTTAGGAATATATAACAATATCGCATGCACAATCATATTCATAATCTAATTATTATTATTATTATTATTATTATTATTATTATTATGCGTTTCAATCATTTGAATTCATATTGAGAATAAAATTAGGTTGTTATTACTATATAACTAATTTATCTTGAAAAATAAGGTTAAGTATCTTAGCTCTATATCGTAACGCCCCAAAAATTTATAACCTCTGGAGTCTTACGAAATACTAAATTTTCTTTTTATTAAATATAGAACGACACAAATAAAAGAAATTCTTTATTTTCAACCATAAATATAAATTTAAACGCGAGATCTGAGTTTCTAAAAATTTAAACATAGTCAAGCAGCTAATCAAACAAGTGATTCATTGAACAAATAAAATTAACAAATAATTTAGAGACATAAAAGAAAACTAAATGTTTATTTTCCTTTTTCTTTGGATCGCCTTGGCAGTTCACATCATCAATTCACCACAATTCCAATCGACCCGAAAATTTGTAAGAGTGAGTATATAAAACACCCAATAAGATACTCCAGTTTCCATATACAAAATATATAACAATAAAAATTATACACTTCATACCACTCTACTCTTATGGAATATATCGGCGACCAAGCGACACACCCATCTTAGATCCTTTTATAATCTGTAGGATTTCATTTATCTTTTTAAAGAACTTGAAGGTCCACTAGAAATCTATGCAAATTTAATTGAATATAAAAGTATAAGAAAACAAAAACGCTTGCACATAAAGTATCTTACTACGTTATTAAAATATAAAAATCTAAATGCACGTTCAAAATCCTTTTCTCTACATCTCTCTGGTACCGCATTCAATTGGTGCATACTATTTTGATTTCACAAATATTTCCAAAGACGAATTGGCATGAAAGGGGCTGTTTTTTTCTCTGATAAAAAAATAGCTTGTTAGCAGATTTGCGTTATATAATAGGTATGAAGAATCGCTTTCTGCTTTGGAAAATATGTGACTAAAATTTGACTTATGCAGGATATTTATAGTTCTAAAAAAGAGTCTTGGTGCATTTGAAATTTCGAAACCGTGTACCACCAGTCAAATTTGGATAGACTTTGGTCTCAAATGATAAAGTCATGACTACCATTAAACTTATCAAAATAAATATAGGATAACAATTAATATTTTTCTTTTCTACTCGTGAAACGTGGCTAAAAATTGCTTTATGAACATGAGAGGTAACAATCTAATGTCCATAGTCTGTATATATTTGTAACTAAATCAGATAGGTAAGAAAGAAGTTGGCATTGACATGGGATATAAATAGGCATACAGTATGCTAGTGAAAAAGAAATTAATAATCATTTAGCATGCTAATTAAATTGATCCAGAAAATTAGTGATAAGTAACATTAGGAGTTAACCACTAGTGTTTAGATTAATTTTAACTAAGATTTTAAAATCTCACTATGACTTCAATTAACGTAACTTGTTTTACCAAAGAAAACTAATTCCTTTTAAAAATTTCACTTAATCATAACTTTCTTTTATTGGCCATAACTGGATTTGTTCTTATCTAAAATAACTTTTCTCAAGCCTAATATACATAATTAAATATTAGGTACCCAAAGAACCCAATATTGATATATTAAAACTCACTCTATAGAAACCTAAAATTTGACCCAAAAATATAAGAATTAAAAATATATTTCACCTTGGTCCCTCAACTTTTGAAATAATAAAATATAATATATAGAATAAATAAATTTTTATGTAGGACCTCACGAATAGGACTAAATTGCATAATTATGAATTGAAATAGATAGCAATAAGTGATTTCTAAATCCAATACAATCATCCATTAATGTGATCCGGAATACACCAATCACGGGACCAAGAATTTCCTTTTTCGCGAAGTAGTTTATTTTGACTAGAATTCTTATTGTTGGTAACTTTTCATATTTTAGGACTTTTAATTCCTTTTTAACGGTATTTTTGGGTTTAGTATAAATCAGATTTTATTCTTACATTGTAATTGAACTTTGATTTTGATAGATTAATTCAAAGGGGCTTTTTGCTTCCAATTTCTTTGTTCTTGACTAAACAATTTTTCGAACTTATCAAGATTATTATCTTGTAGCGTTCAAAACTACCAGGTGAGAATCTTGAATCTTGTAACCAAGAGGTTGACATATCAATTGATTATTGGTTGCTTGATTCAATATTTCTGGGTCAAATCTAAAATCTTGTTTATTTGGCTTTCTTGGATTTTGTTTCAATCTAGTTGTGGGTTTCGCAGCCGTCGCTGCTATGCGGGTTTGCATTAGTTGGTATTAGAGCTTGGGCTCCAAAATCAAGGTTATACCTTTTTTTCATTTTTTGTTGAGTCCTATTCTTTTTCATTTTCCGTGTTTTCTTTTCCTGTTCTTCGTGTTTTTCTTCATTTTTGAGTCTTTGATCCATAAAAGTTCTATCTCATTTTCAAAAGTTTTTTTTGGGCTTATTTAGCATTCAAATCAACTTGTGTTTGTTTTGCTAGTATTGTAGTCGAATTTTCTATCAAAAGAGTAAAAAAAGTCCAAAAATTTTGAAAAATTCAAAAAAATTCCAAATATGTCCAAAAATTATCATTGTTTTGATTTATCTTGAAAATTGCCTCCAATTTTATGGTCATTCCAGATTCAAATTTGATCTGTCCAACCCAGTCCGGTCTAAAATTCGAGAACCACTTTCCTGAATTTTCATAATTTCCTTTCAAATTTTGTCCAATTTATTTTGAATCCTTTAAAGTTACAAAGTCCCCCTCACATCCAGTTGAATTCAACAAGAACAATTCGGGATTGAGTTCGAATTTATTTTTTTAAGCACTTGATCGAAAGTATTAAGTGAAAAAAGGCCAAGTGGTGAGATCAATAGAGGGTAAAAGCCAAAAATGGAGTAATACACGAGCGAAATACGTGAGGCAAAAATATTTTAGATTTAGGATGTTTGACAAAGAAGAAACAGCTTCAAGCAGGAACCGAGATCAAATCAGTATGATGAAAGAGATGATACGATGATTTGAAAGAATGTTCACGGATATGAGAGATAGGCTGGATAGGCTTGACACAACGGTCACTAATCTTCATAGGGGCAACGACCTAAAGTACCCAATACAAGAAGACAGAGCAGATGGGAGCATATGGTGGAAATGCCTGATGAGTATGAATACGGTAGTGATCTGGATGAGGATGCATTAATGGATGTTGAAATGGGGAGATAGAGATGCAAATTATTAGGGTGAGTTCGGATGAGGATCGGAAGCCAACATGGCACGGTTTTTGAATGGGTTGAATAGAGATATTGCCAATGTAGTGGAATTGTAGCACTATGTGAAATTAGAGGACATACTTCATGTGGACATGAAGGTGGAGAGACAGTTGAAGTGAAAGGGATAGCTAGATATACATCGGGGTCTAATTCATCTTAGAAGCCGAAATGGGATGATGATAGGGATGATGGAGTTGTTTCAAATGAGAGAGACTGTATGTACAGATAAAGCCTTTACAGAAGGCTGACAGATAACACTCAGCAGGGGAGGGTGGAATTGGGGTGATTTTTTTGACAATCAAATATTCATGTGGGACCCACCTCCAATGTGAGCTTTCTATGAAACCTTATTTTGTACACCAAGACTAAATCGTTTCAAATAATAAAACTAAACTAACCAGGGTAGAGGAGAAAGTTGTTAGTAAACCTACACCCAAAATGGAGTCCCAACCTTCTAGGAGTCGGGATATCAAATCCTTCAACTGCTTGGGATCGAGGCACATTGCTTCTCAGTGTCTTAATAAACGAGCAATGATCTTGAGTGCCAATGGGGAAGTAGTAAGTGATAGTGATGGAGATGGGATGCCCGAACTAGAGGATGTTAGTAGTGGTGAAGTGGTGAAACACACGGTAGAAGAGTAAACACTTTTGGTGATGCGTTCACTAACACACAAATCAAGGTAGAAGAAGAGCAATAGCAGGAGAACATCTTTCATACTAAACCATATAAATACAGTGGAGAGGTTAAGGTGAATAGAAGAGTCTTGGTAAATTTTTCGATTTGGTGATATAAGATGAGGTGTTATGTGACGTAGTTCCTATGCATGCCGGATATATTTTGTTAGGTAGGCCATAGCAGTATGATAGAAAAGTAAAGCATGATGGATTTAAACATAGGTACATCTTTGACAAAGATGGGAAATCTATTACACTTGTACCTTTAACCCCACAATAGGTCTATGAAGACCAAATGAAATTGAGAGGTGAGGAAGAAAGAAAGAGCAAAGAGAGGCAAAATGAGAGCTTGAGAGAAAATGGTAAGGTGGCTAATTGTGAGAAAAACAGAGTAGAGTCACAAGAGAGAAAAGAAAGAGAGACTTCTGATAGGACAAAAAAATGTAAATTAAGCTTCTATGCAGAAAAGAATGAGATTGAGAGCGCTTCGGTGAGGACTAACAAATCCCTCCCAATTTGAATATTTCTTTGATGCAGGAATGCAAAAATTTGTTGCAGGAAGACTTCATTAAAGGGATATCACCATTTGAATATCCAGTTGATGCCTTGCAATTGGAAAATCTTTTGAGTATCGAAGAAGAATCATTCAACCATGACTTTGCAGAGTATCAAAATTCTAGACGGAGATTGGATAAGGTTCTAGTAGATGGAAAGCGGGAAATGGAGTTATGTTTGTCCCAAGATGGTGAATGGAAAGGACGTAAAATATTCAGACCTGGAGATTGGGCTCGGAAGATTTTAGCAAAAGGGGCATGTTCGTTTGCAAAGGAGATCCAAGTTACACCCGAAAGGAGATTGATGCGAACCCGATAGCAACGACTACTAACGAACTTACAATGAGATTGACATGGATCCCAAGAAAGCCAAGAATCTTCGATTTTGGATTTAATTCACAAACAATGAATTAAGCAACCGTTAATATGTGAAATTAACGACCTTATAATTATACAATTTATAAATCTCACCCGAGTTTGTTGAATGCCATAAGAAATCAAGAATTCCTTTATAAGTTCGATGTTCAAAGAAAAAAAGTTTTGGAAGCAATTTGCCTCTCGAATAAGTTCTCAATAATCAAAGTCTTCAGAAAAAAAAAGCAAAAAACAAAAAAAAAAAGAGTGAAATAAAGTCCTATTTGTAGGAGTCTCTAAAAACCTAATTCTAAAAGGAAATTTCGTGCAAATAAAGTAAAAATAGGGTAAGAATAGAATTCTAAAACAATTAGGAAATTGGCGAAATGCATCAACTAGAATTCTAAAACAATTTTGTGCCGGATTTTGTCTATGCGACCACATGATAATGCTCGGTGCAGTCGCATGGACCATATAAATCAATGGCTGGAAATCCCTACCTCCACATGTGCATTGCATGGATAGTTTCGCTGTACGATGGTAAGGAACTCCACCTGGCTCCCTTCTTTGGCAGATTGAATCAACTTACTCCAACTCCAGTCGGCCTTTAACCCCAACTACATTCTTGGACCTTAGCTTGTCAACTTCAACGTTCCATACTCCATGGCTCAAACCATTAATTGTGTGGCCTTGGTGAACTCCTCAAAGTTTCAAACCTGGCATAGGACTCTTCCAATTAATCATCAATTCTTCGATAATTTGGCACCTATCCCGGATCACATCATCCTTTCTCTCTTCGAAAAGATTAGTCCTCAAATCTGGAACTTCAAGATCAAATATGTAACCATTGTCTTCAAGCCTTGCAATGTCATTGAACGGACCACCTCCTCTTGGATGAAGCTTTGATCTCCTTTGCGGCTGGTTACGCCCCTTTTGCTGATTCTTCCAAGCCCAAACTCCTAGTTTGAATGTTTTATGCCTCTCCCATTTAACATCTTGAAATAGGCTCAGCTTCATGTCCTGCTTTCCGTCTTCTAGAACTTTATCCAACCTTTGCTTGGAATTTTGATACTCTATAATTTCATGGTTGATTAATTCTCCTTCAATGCTCATAAAATCCTCCAATGGCAATGCATCAACTAGATATTCAAATGGCGATATTCCTTTCAAAAAGTTATCATGCCAAAGATTTTCACATTCTTGCATCAAAGATAAATTCAAACTAGGGAGGGATTCGTTAGTCCTCACAAACTCACTCTCAAGCTTACTATTCTCTTTAAAGAAGCTCATACTATTATTTTCTCTCCTCTCACGAAGCTCTCTTTCTTTCCTCTCTTATGGCTCTACTCGATTTTTCTCACTCTTAGCCACCTCTCCATTTTCTCTCGTTCTCACCTCTCATTTTTATTTAGCCCTCATAGACCTACTATGGTGTCAATGGTACAAACGTAATAAATTTTCCATCCTTTTCAAAGCTGTACCTATTTCTAAACCCATCATGTTTAACCCTTCTATCATATTGCCACAGCCTACCCAATAAAAATATGATCCTCATGCATTAGCACTACATCACACAATACTTCATCCTTATATTGCCCAATTGTAAAGTTCACCACAACCCTTTTATTCACCTTAGCCTCTCCTCGATCATCTAACCATTGTAGTTTATACGGTTTAGGGTGTTTTATTGTTCTCAGCCCTAACTTCTCAATTTGAAAGTCGTACTAACAATATTAGTACAACAGCCTCCATCAATAATTAAACCACATACCTTATTCTCTGTGGCATCTAGTGTGAAAAATGTTTTTGCGTTGCCTTTCCTCTTCATCTACCTTAATTTGCATGTTGAGTGCACACATTAGCACGAGTACTTCACCATCCATTGCATGCTCCAACACTTCACCACCACTAATATCCTCTAGTTCGGGCATCTCATCTCCATCACTATCACTCACTACTTCTCCATTAGCACTCAAGATCATTGTTCTCTAATTTGGACATTGAGATGCAATGTGGCCCATTTCCCTAGCATTTGAAACATTTAATATCTCGGCTCCTAGTAGATTGTGGTTCCGCCTTTGGTAGGTCCTTGCTAGCAATTTCTTCATTCTCCCTTGACACTTCTTCTTTATTGTTTGCAACACCCCCATCAGTCCTCTCTTCATCCCATCTTAACTTCCAAGACGAATTAGGCCCCATTGAATTCCTAGCTGTCCCCTTTCGCTTCAATTGCCTTTCTACCTTCATGCCCACATGCAACATATCCTCTAACTCCACTTAATGCTATAGCTCCACCACATTAGCAATGTCCCAATTTGACCTATCTAGAAAACAAGCCATAGTGGCTTCCCGATCCTCCTTCGCATTCGCCCTAATCATCAAAATTTCCATCTCCTTGTGATAGTTCTCCACACTCCTAGAACATTGATACATACCCTGCAACATGTGATGAAGTTCCCTATAGTAATGACCAGATACAAATCGTTTTCTCATCCCCGTCTTCAACTCATTCCACGTATTGATAGGCCTTTCCCGATTCCTACGCCTCGACGTTACCATCTGATCCCACCAAGTGATCGCGTAGTCAGTAAATTCAAGGAATAATAGTCTCACCTTCTTCTCGTACGAGTAATTGTAAGACTAAAAAATAAGCTCCACCTTTTTCTCCCATTCCAAGTACACCTCCGGGTCACTCCTAACCTTAAATGGCGGATTGGACATTTTGATGTTGCCCATACCTCAATCCCCGTCATCTCCATAATTATTTCTACCCCGACGTTCAAACCTATCATCTCTATTCCTCATTCTCCCCATTCCAACTCCATTAAATTCATCCTTATCTAGCTCACTACCATATCCATATTCATCACGCATCTCTACCCTAAGTTCTCGTCTACCATGTCCTCTGTAAAGATTGGTAACACATGTGTCAAGCCTATCAATCCTATCTCTCATATCCTTTAACATCCTTTCAAATCGTCTCATTACATCATCAAACATATTTGTTTGACCACCAATTCTACTTGAGTTTGATCCTTCAATGCCAAACATCCTAAATTCTAAAATTTTATTTCTACCTCACCAATATTTCACTCGGGAATCACTCAATCTTCAGCTTTTACTCTCAATTGATCTAACACCTCAACCTTTTTTCTACTTACTATTTCCAATAAAATTCTTCAAAGAACAATTCAAACTCAATGTGACAATTCTTTTAGAAATTCAATTGAATTGTGTGTGAGACTCGTGACTTTCAAGGACTTAAGGAATTGGACAGAAATTTGGAATGAACTATGAAAATTCAAGAAGTGGTCTTAAATGTTTGACTGACTGTACAGAACAATTTGAAATTGGAAGGACTATAAAGATAATTCAAACAATAACAATAAATTTTCCCTTTTTTCCACAAACTTTGGATTTTTTCTGAACAATACCCGACAGTGAATAGTAAATTTTTGTTGTTGTACTCACTAAATAGAAAATTCGACTACAACACTAATGAAACAAACGAAAGTAGATTTGGATGTTGGATTTGTCCAAAAACAAGTTTTGAAATTTTTTGGTATTTTTGGCAAATCAAAGAATAACACAACTAAGAACGCGAAGAACACAAAACAAAAACACGGAAAAAGGAAACAAATGACTCAACAAGAAAAGAACATGATATAACCTTTGATTTTGGTGCCTAAGCTCTGATAGCAACAACCACTAACGACCCTACAACGAGATTGACATGGATCCCAAAAAAGTCAAGAATCATCGATTTTGGATTTAATTCACAAATGATGAATTAAGCAAACGTTAATATGTGAAATTAACGATATCTTAATTACACCATTTATAAATGTCACCCAGGTTTGTTGAACGCCATAAGAAATCAAGAATTCCTTGATAAGTTCGACGTTCAAAGAACATAAGTTTTGGAAGCAATTCGCCTCTCGAATAAGTTCTCAATAATCAAAGTCTTCAAAAAAAATGAATGAAATAAAGTCCTATTTATACGAGTCTCTAAAAACCTAATTCTAAAAGGAAATTTCATGCAAATAAAGTAAAAATATGGTAAGAATAGAATTCTAAAACAATTAGGAAACTCGCAAAATTAATCAAAATTCGGCGCCAAATTTCGCCCATGCGACCGCATGGTAATACTTGGTATAGTCGCATGGACAGTTTCACTGTGCGATCGCAAAGAACTCCAACTGGCTCCCTTCTTCGGTAGATTGAATCAGCTCGCTCCAGATCCAGTCGACCTTCGACCCCTACTACAATCTTGGACCTTAGCTTGTCAACTTTAACGTTGCACACTCCATGGCTCGAACCATTATTTGTGTGACCTTTGTGAACCCCTCGAAATCTTAAACCCGGCTTAGGACTCTTTCAATCAATCATTGTAGGGGTGAAATACACCTTATGCAAGGTTTTTCTGGGCTCAGTTTGATCACCACCAATATCAACACCACTATCAAACTCAAACCCAATCGACCCAAACGGTTTCTTCCCTTCACGGTTGCTTTAGTTGCCCTCAAAAAGCTCACCAAGATGTACTAATTCCACACAGGAAGCGACCATAAAGGTTTCATAGGTGAAGAACAACCGAATAGAATTACAGAGAAAACGGGAAGAAAGAACTGATATAGCGGCACTTGTTCATAGGAGGAAACAAAGAGACAAGTATATAACCCAAGTAAAGAGTCCAAAATGGTAAGTTAGGTTTAGGTTAAGGTCACGGCCTGGAGGCCCAACACTCAAGTTAATGGGCTCCAAAATGGGTATCAACATAAAGTTGTCCAAGTAAAAGGTGAAACGGGCCACGAGCGATACTATTAAATTAGGTCACTTCTAGTAGTCCATAAAATTTGGGGTTGGTTTGTTCTAATAGTGGCGTTGACATTTTATTTAGTCATTTGGTCCAAGTCGACTGAAAATTAAAATCGATTTTACATCATAGATCGGGGAGTTATTGGGTATCAAAACCCAACAATCTCCACCTTGATGCCCAATAATCTGCAAGCAATCAAAACACACAGTTTATACTTGTAAAATCAAGGTAATCCAATAAAATTGGGCTCACGGACCTTACCTCATGTTTCGAACCAAAAAACACATACCATACCTGCTCCACGTACTCATTGGGGCGAAGGTCAAGAAATGCCCAAGTAGGAACAAGTATCACACTGAACAACTAATCATACAATGAATATATTATATAGGATACTATACAGATCTTTCCAAAAAATATGTTTACATAGAACCACCGATTAACACCAAGTTAATCAGCACATAGTCAAACACATATGCTGCACATACATAAATGACCCCATGAAAGATCTCACTGCACCTATCTTATCCCATTCCGTGTTACTCCCACCTCGAGAACACATATCTCCTCTAATCGCCCACCATGCTCACTAAATAGATCACTTAACTCATGTCTAACTGGCAAGTCACAATAGATCCTAAGTTCATGGGATAATCCTCTATCACCACATCACTTCTCCGAACCTACGTAGATAATGGGCCTCCACCTCACAGAAGTGATAGAAGTGTCCCTCTCACACTCCACCTGTACAGGTTCTCTATCATAGATAAAGGATTCTACCCATTTGATCACATCTCCACTCGTGATCCAAATGTCACACTTCACATTCCTCGGTACAAATCACCATGTACCCTTAGGCATCTATACTCCACCTTATCAGTAGACATAGAATACACTATTAATGCATCCTAACCCACTATGCATGCAAACGATCACACCAAGAAATCATATTACCTCAAATTCATGCAAACATACATATCAAACAAATTGAAGTGCAACATATAATCATGCAACAAATTAGGCAATTAGACACAGATACATATGCAGTGACTAGGTTTACTCTCTCAATAAACCTCGCTAGGGTCATAGCTCGACCCCTCAACCACATTCATCTCACCTTCCACATAACCTTTCTGCTTATCCTTCTTCTTGAGACAATCCCTAATAAAGTGTCCAGACTTACCATAGCTATAACACCATTCACCACTCGACTTGTTCCATCCCTTGCCCTTCATCTTACCACCTTCATCACTCAAGTCACTACACGAATCACCAATATTTTGAGCTCTATCCAAATTCATTTGCTTAAGTTTCATTCTACTCCTTATCATATATAACTCACCACTCCTTTTATCTTCATTTTTAGTCTTAATTTCCATCTCCTTACTCCTAAGTGAGTCTATGACAATCTCGGGGGTTAAAGTGTCCCTACCATACTTAATAGCATTCTTAACTTCCTTATGCATATCAGGCATAGAATTAAGCAAGATTATAGCCTTGTAGGTTTCACACATGGTTTCTTCACAATTAACAATATCTTGGACAAGTTTATTGAAAACATCCAGATTGTCATCAAGATCTTTTGAAGGAATCATTTTAAAACTGAAGAAACACTTAAGAAGATAAAGTTTATTGGGAGTAGATTTAAGCAAATACAGATCATCCAATTTTTTCCAAAGATCTTTATTGGTTTTTAATTTACCCACCTTTCTCAAAACAGCGCCAGACAGGTGTAAAATGATAGAGGTGTAAAATGATAGAGGTATAAGCAAGCTCATTGACTTCTTCTTTTTGTTCTTTTGAAAAATTAGTTAGAAAATT
The DNA here is from genome assembly GCF_002742605.1 of Olea europaea var. sylvestris. Taxonomy (NCBI): domain Eukaryota; kingdom Viridiplantae; phylum Streptophyta; class Magnoliopsida; order Lamiales; family Oleaceae; genus Olea; species Olea europaea. The sequence continues at coordinate 129,406 of NW_019229022.1, forward strand.
GCCTTCAATAGCTCCCTTCATTTTTGTTGCCAGACTGAAAAATCACTTTTTCCATTGAAAATAATAACTTCAAAATGCGAAGGCATTTTTGGAAAAATAAAGCAATCAAATGCACAAATAGATCACACAAAGTAATCCTATGTCTACAATATACATCATTCTAGATTCCTAGTGTTTCGTAAGACTCACGGTCTTAGATCAAGGGAACATTCAAACGGGTAAGGTCTACGTGTTCTAACGGAAGTAACAATGCAACGAAATTTACGATGCAACAAAATAGGTATATCCAACCAAACAAAATTTCATGGCAATTTTAGCTCAAAGCAAAACACGCTAATTTATCTAAAATATAAATACTCAATCGCAACAATTAAGAGCAAGTAATCCTAATTTCTAGCATAAGCAATGGTTGCCAAGCAATGACAACCTCCAATCCTAATTATCACCCCACACAATGATCTGCTAGTGCAATAATTTAATGGGTTAAGCCAATTTACCAGAGCGGACAAATTTGAGTCCTTATAATCAAGAGAGATGCGAATATGCTACTTTAGGATCATCACTATTCGTCCTAAAAATTCAACAGATATAATCGTGCAGACTGCAAACAAATGTAGTTCAATTTCTAGAAGTAAAATCGTCCAAGTTTTCCTGTGTAACCTGAAATAGAAAACAAACGATATTAGTACGATCAGGAGATCGAAATAAGTAAACTGCACGAAAAAAGTTCACTGGAGGTCCAACCACACTCTCCGTCAATTGCCGGTCATCGCCTAAGTCATGTTCCCCACCACAGGAGGCATCTATACCTGCTGAGTTCGAATCTGGCCTCAGTTTCTTTTGCAGATTAGCTGTTTGTCCAGAAAAGATAGTTGCAGGTTCGCTCCCTTTTGCAAAATCGCGAACCCTTCTCCTTCTATGGTCAATTTATAGCTGGAGAAGATGACCCACACTCTGATACCAGTTGTAGGGATGAAATCCACCTTATGCAAGGTTTTTTAAGGCTCGATTTAGCCATAAATATCAACACCACTATCGAACTCAAACCCAATTGACCCAAACGGTTTCTTCTCTTCATGGTTTCTTTAGTTGCCCACAAAGAGCTCACTAAGATGTATTAATTCCACACAGGAAACAACCACAAAGGTATCACAGGTAAAGAACAATCAAATAGAATCATAGAGAAAATAGGAAGAAAGAATAGAGGCTGGGGTACTTGTTAATAGGAGGCAATTAAGAGACAAGTATATCGACCAAGTAAGGTGTCCAAAATGGTAAGTTAGGTTTAAGTTAAGGTCATGGCCCAAAGGCCCAACACTCGAGTTAATGGGCTCCAAAATGGGTAACAACATAAAGTCGTCCAAGTAAGAGGTGAAATGGGCCATGAGCAACACTATTAAATTAGGTCACTTCTAGTGGTCATACAATTTGGGTTAGGTCATTCTAATAGTGGCATTGACATTTCGTTCAGCCATTTGGTCCAAGCCGACTGATAAAAAAAATCAGTTTTACATCGTAGCCCGGGAAGTTATTGGGTATCAAAACCCAACAATCTCCACCTTATTGCCCAATAACCTACAAGCAATCAAAACACATAGTTTATACTTGTAAAATCAAGGTAATCCAATTAAATTGGGTTCACAGACCTTACCTTGTGCTTTGAACTAAGGTAAAGAAACACCCAAGTAGGAACAAGTATCACAGTGAACAACAAATCATGCGATGAAGATTTTATATAGTATACTACACAAATCTTTTCAAATCACGTTCACACAAAACCACATATTAACACCGATTTAATCAGCACACGGTCAAACACATATGTAACAAATACATAAATAACTCCACAAAAGATCTCATGACACATAGCCTATCCCATTCCGTGTTACTCCCACCTTGAGAATACATATCTCTTCTCATCGCTCACCATGCTCACTAAACTAATCACTCAACTCATGTCTAACTGGCAAGTCATAATGGATCCTAAGTTCTCGGGATAATCCTCTATCAACACATCACTTCTCCTAACCTATGTGGATAATGGGCCTCCACCTTACAGAAGTGATAGAAGTGCATTTCTCACACTCCACCTGTACAGGGTCTCTTTCACAGATAAAAGCTTCTATACATTTGATCACATCTCCACTCCTGATCTAAATGTCAAACTCCACATCCCTCGATACATATCACCATGTACCCCTACGCATCTATATTACACCTTACCAAAAGATATCTAACACACTGCTAATGCATCCTAACCCACTAGACATGCAAACAATCACACCAAGTAATCACATTACCTCAAATTTATGCAACTACACATATCAAACAAATTGAAATGTAACATATAATCATGCAACAAAATAGGCAATCACACATATACAGAAAGGATCATACACAGATGCATAGCAGTGACTGGGTTTACTCTCTCAATAAACCTCACTGGGGTCATAGCTCGACCTCTCAATCACATTCGTCTCACCTCTTACATAACCCTTCTGTTTATCCTTCTTCTTGGGAAAATCCCTAATAAAGTGCCCAGACTTAGCCCAGTTGTAACATCGTTTACCACTCGACTTTTCCTGTTCCTTGCCCTTTATCTTACCACCTTCATCACTCGAGTCACTGCTTGAATCACCACTATTTTGAGCTCTACCTAAATTCATTTGCTTAAGTTTCATTCTACTCCTCATCTTGTGTAACTCACCACTCTTTTTATCTTCATTTTCAGCCTAATTTCCATCTCCTTACTCCTAAGTGAGTCTATGATAATCTCGTGGGTTAAGGTCTCCCTGCCATACTTAATGGCATTCTTAACTTCCTTATACATGCCAAGCATAGAATTAAGCAAGATTATAACCTTGTAGGTTTCAGACACAGTTTCTTCACAGTTAACAATATCGGAGGGAGAGATTGTTGAAATTGTCCCACATCAATTATGGATGGGGTTGGTATTTAGTTTATAAGTATGAGGAAAAGTCTCATCTCTTGAGCTAGCTTTTGGGGAGCGAGAGGCCCAATACCACCCAACACTGGTATCAGAGCGTGGATCATTTTCTCCAGCCAAAAATCGACCACAAAAGGTGGAGGATTCACAATATTGTTAGGTTTTTTGATACCCAATAATTCGAGCGATGATTTAAAACAGTTGTCAAAGTATTTATTGATACCATGGGCTTGGTTTCACTCGAAAATAACCTACACTTATGGATGGCCAAAGTTTTTGGATAGTGTTTGGCTTTGGGACATTAGTTGGATTTGTGATTATTAGATTATGGGTTTGGATTAATTGTTAGTCCATCTTTTATATTATCTTAGCCCACTTTGTCTTGGCCCATTTAGGGAGAAGTATGGCCCATGTTATTGACCTAAGCCAACCCTTTAATATGCATCTTGCTCGCAGCTTTTTCTGCATGGTCGTTATGTGTAAGTTGAGGGAGAGAGTGGTTGAGAGAGCGAGAAGACAACCGGCTTGGGAAATTGTTGGAGTGATTCTACCATTGTTGTCTCTTGCTTTTCCAGTCACCATCACCATCCCTTCTCTTTTATGGAGATTGAGAGAACAAGGGCTATCCAAAAGTGAAGGAGAAGTCTTGGGATGAGACGAGGTAAACCGGTGTTCGTTTGATTATTTTTTGAGCCCAAAATCAAGATTTATCGAGGGATTTTTACGATAATTGGTATCAGAGCCGTCCAAGTAAAAGGTGAAATGGGCCACGAGTGACATCAGGGATGGTCCATTCCATGGCATTGTAAGGCTTGATGGCAATGGATACAAATTTGATCTTGAAGTTCCATATTTAAGGATGAATCCTTTCGAAGAGGAAGGGATGATATGATTCGAGGTAGGCCAAAAATTATCAAGAGTTTGAAGATTGTTAGGAAGAGGCCAAAGCCACTTTCAAGGCCTCCAAAAGTCAATAAAAGTTGAGTGAACACTTATCCGAACCTTGAGAGTCAAAAGAGTAACATTGACATGCCAAGTGACAAGTTTCATGTTGGGGTCGACGGTCGAAACAATAGGGCTCAAGGCCAAAGAACCATACGAAAGTGGGGCTGGAATCGTACAGAGTGAGGCAGAGATTTGGGTGTGCCATTCCAAGTCTTCCATGCGGTCACACAACAATAAACCATGCAACCGCATGGTTCAATTTCGGGGAGAATTTTTCCTTTTATCCGCGAGAATTCTATTTTGACTAAAACACTTATTTTTGGTAACTTTTATATTTTTAGGACTCTGACTTCCATTTTTTACTATATTCTTACGGTTTAGTATAAATAGGATTTTATTCTTTCATTGCATTCAAGACTTTGATATTTGAGAATTAATACAAGAGTCAAGTTGCTTCCACTTTTCTTTTTCTTTATTGAACGATTATGAACTTAGCAAGAAATCAATTTCTTGTGGCATTCACAAACTAGGTGAGATTCATAAATTGTAAAATCAAGAGGTCGACAATCCCTTTGATTGTTGGTTGCTTAAACTAGAGGGTGTTAGTAATGATGAGGTGATAGAATACTCGTTCGAAAGGAAAGCACTTGTGGTGATGCATTCTCTCAACATACAAGCCAAAGCGAAAGAAGAGGCGTAGTAGCGGGAGAACATCTTTCATACTAGATGTCATGACGAGAACAAGGTATTTAGCTTGATAATTGATGGAGGTAGTCGCACTAACATTGCTAGTACCACGCTTGTTGAGATGTTAGGACTAACTACAACCAAACACCATAAACCTTATAAATTACAATGGCTAGATGATTGTAGAGGTTAAGGTGAATAAGAGAGTATTAGTGAATTTCTCAATTGGGCGGTATAGTGATGAGGTGCTGTGTGATGTCGTTCCTATGCATGCTGGGCATATTTTATTGGGTAGGCCATAGCAGTATGATAGGAAAGTGAAACATGATGGATTTCAAAATAGGTACATCTTTGAAAAAGATTGAAAATCTATTACAATTGTACATTTAACACCACACCAGTCTATAAAAACCAAATGAAATTGAGAGGTGAGGAAGAAAGAAAGAGTAAATAGAAGCAAAAAGAGAGCTAGAGAGAAAATGGATAGGTGGGTAATTGTGAAAAAATAGAGTAGAGCCACAAGAGAGAAAAGAAAGAGAGTCTAAGAGGAGAGAAAAATGCAAATGAGCTTCTATATGGAGAAAAATGAGGTTGAAAGTGCTTTGGAAAGAACTAACAAATCCCTCCCCAGTTTGAGTATTTCTTTAATGCATGAATAAGAAAACTTGCTGCGTAAAGATTTTCTTAAGGGGGATATCCTTTTGAATATCCAATTGATGAATTGCAACTAGAAAATTTGTGGAGCATCGAAGGAGAATCATTCAATGATGACATGGTAAAGCATTAATACCCCATACATAGGTTGGATGAAGATCTAGCAGATGGAATCCAAGGCATGGAGTTATGTTTGTTCCAAGGTAACAAATGGAAAAGGTGCAAGATGGGCAAGCCAGGAGATTAGGTTCGGATACTTAGGCGAAAGGGACATGTTCGTTTGCAAAGAAGGTCAAAGTTTCATCGGAGAAAAAGATGGTCCATTCCATAACATTGCAAGGAGTCAAGTCAATGGATACAATTGTGTTCTCAAAGGTTCAGATTCAAGGATGAATCATTTCGAAGGGAGAGCTGATGATGTGATTCAGAATAGACCAATCCCGGGAGCAAGAATTTCATTTTTCGTGAAATAGTTTATTTTGACTAGAATTCTTATTTTTGGTAACTTTCATATTTTAGGACTTTTTTATTCCGGTTTAACAGTATTTTAGGGTTTAGTATAAATAGGATTTTATTCTTTCATTGTAATTGCATTTTGGTTTTGAGAGATTAATTCAATGGGGCTATTTGCTTCCAATTTCTTTGTTCTTGATTGACCAATTCTTCAAAATTATGAAGTTATTATCTTGTGGCATTCAAAACTACTGAGTAATATTCTTGAATCTTGTAATTAAGAGGTCGACTTATCAATTGATTGTTGGTTGCTTGATTCAATATTTCTGGGTCAAATCCAAAATCTTGTTTGTTTGCCTTCTTCTATTTGGTTTCAATCTAGTTGTGGGTTTCATAGCCATCGTTGCTATGCTGGTTTGCATTATCTATTCATTGATATAAACACAAGTTTCTTATATTCTTAGATCAATTTAGCATAATCAAAATAAAAATTCTCTTTTGTTTATGTAGTTTGAATTTATACAAAACTAGTAAACTTGAATTGAATTTATTCTCTACGGAATGATAATCTCAACCCACTAAATTTATTACTTGTCAATGATTCTGTACATTTACAAATTTTCATGAACATACTTAATTTTTAAATTGTATTCCATAAGCTTTACCAACTATATTTGTTGAGCAATAGTGGTAATAGTTTAGCATAGTAAGTACTGCAAGCTCTTCTGATCCATGTGCACAATAAGTTTAGCACCCAAAAGATAAGGACGCCAGCTTTGAACCACACAAACGAAAGCTAATAACTCATTTTCCTATGTTGACAAGGCTAAATTCTTTCCATGTAATGCCTAACTCTAAAAAGCAATGGACTTACGTCTATGCATCAGTACTGCTCGTAATCAAATATCGGAGCCATCACATTCTATCACAAAATGGTTGAGAGATATCTAGCATAACAAGTACAGGTCCCCTAACCGTGGTTGCTTTGAGGTCCTCAAAAGTGTTCTAGGCTTGTAGATTCTAATAAAAAGCATTTTTTAAGCATTTAGGTCAGTGGTTGAGCTCTTTCTCTATACCCCTTGATGAATTTCCTGTAGTAACTTGTTCCTTCAATCCCTTTAAGGTAGTAGGTTAAGGCCATGAAACCATGGCGGATATTTTTTGGGGTCTATAGATACTCCTTCATGAGAAATGGCATGACCCGAATAATTACTTCTTTTTACCCAAATTGACACTTCTTTTTTGACAAAAAATCACGAGTCCATAATTAGTGCAGGACCTAGATTACATGATCTAGATGTTCCTCACATGTGTGACTATAAATAAGGATATCGTCAAAAAAGGCGATTTTGAGTGGTTCAATCAGTTCTTGACCGTTTTCCTTGTTCTTTTGTCCAGTTAATTAACTTGGACCGAACCACTATTCGGTTCGACTGTTTCTGGTCCAAACCGGTCAGTCCAGTCCGATTTTAATAACTATGCCTTAAATATCTCATTCACAAAGGATTGAAATACAATGGGAGCATACGTAAGACCAAATGGCATGACTAGAAATTCATAATGGCCTTGGTGGGTGTGGAATTACTATCTTCTCCACGAATGTGGTAACTCGATCTCAAATCTAACTTTGAAAAAAATTTGGCCCCATATAATTCACCCAATAATTCATCTATTACAAATATATGAAATTTATCCTTGATTGTAATGTCGTTCAAAACTCGGTAATCAATACAAAGTCTCCACGAACAATCATTGGTGCAATATACGACCAAGAACGCCCAAATACGACCAAGGTTTAGGATTTAACTTCTGAACGATGAACCAAGCAACTGAATGTATATTAAACCAACGGCCTCTTGATTAAAAAGCCTCTAAATCTCACCCGAATTTGTGGACTTGAACCAATAAAATTATGAACCAAAAAATCCAGCAAGAACAATGCTTGAAAGACTCCTTGATTACGTAACTCAAAGATCCAACCCAATGTTTTTGTTTAAATGCCACAAGCTATTAAATCTTCATAAGTTCGATAATTTGAAGCAAACGCTTCGAGAGAAAATCTTTTATTCAATTCATGGCAAAAGTCTTGTCATACAATGTCAAAATAAAGAACTATTTATACTAAGCTATAAACCCTATAAATAATATAAAAAGAAATGTAATTAAATCTCCTAAAATATGGTAAAAACTTGCACTAGAATCCTAAGAATAATAAAGTTAACAAAATTATAGATTCCTAGCCAAAACAAAAAACAAGCAAGAAAAGGAAAGAAATCTCCCCCATCGATCATATCAGTCATGCTTTTATCCAATAAAAATAGTAGAATATTGAATAAGAAAGGATAGAAGATTAGGTTCGGTTTGCCCCTTCTTCGAATTAATCCATTCCCAGTTGGGTTGCATTTAGTTGCAAGAGGTAAGCACGCTTGCCTTCCGCATTTTTCTCTTTAATCATGCTGCCATTTATCTGATTTGATGGCCCCTTTACTAGGATGAATGGTATTGGTTTAACCTCTCGCTCGGATGGTTAACTTCTGCTGCTGATAGTTATCCCATGCCTTAAGCCAAATGCAAAACTAGCTATAAGCATTAAGCCACGCAACTCCACCAAATTTTCCTTCCAAAAAAAATATCATCCATATCAACTTAAACTCCCAAATATTCGGGCCTAATTGCTTAAGCCATTGATTACCAAAAATGGAATAACATCCTTCCATCGACAGGAGATAAAAATTCAACATAAATTCAACCCCTTGAACAATTAAACATATACCTTTGCAAATTCCTCCACTGGTCATTGTCTAGCCGTCTACCACAATCACGTCAAAGTTGCCTTTTTTGGATGGCTAGATTCCCATAGATGTGGTAAGATTAGAGTTTAGAAATTACAGGTGCTCCCAGAATCTACTAAAATAGTGATTGCTAAGTTTCCCATCTTTCATTTTAATGTGATAGTTTGAGGTATTACCACTCCAGTAATTACATAGAAGCTTATTTCCAAAAATTCATTGGCTTGAGCCACCTCATCCTTTTCAGTTGCTGGAAAAATCCCTTTATTGAAAAATAAGTTTTACACAGATGGCCAGGAGAAAACTTTTCATCAAAATTGAAACAAGGCAATGTTCCCACCTATCTTTGAGTTTAGTAGGACTAAGCCTTTCAATAATGGAATTTCGATCTTTAGAATGCTAGGGAATGGCAGTGGTGGGAGAATTGAAAAGGAATGAAATTTTTTATATTCTTGCGCCCTGTTGACACATAAAAATTCAGCCCAAATCGAACGGCCCAAGGAATGAAGCCCAATTGGAGGATCCCCAAATCAAATAGCCCAAATAATGAAGCCCAATCAGACAATTCAGGACGAAGGCACAAATAGGGAGGCCCGTGAACACGGTAACACCATCGCCCAAGCTTGCAAGTCGCCCAGGATCTGAGCGAATGGAATGCTATGCAGTCGCCCAGAACTGCTACTCTATTCTCGCCCAAACCTTAAAGTCGCCCAAGGTCTTAGTAAACATGAAGTGTTGTGGTTATCAAGTGCAGTTATCAAGGCAGTTATTAAGCAGCCCATCACGTTCCACGATTTAAGGAATTCAATCAAAAACGGTTGAACGACAAAGAGTAATGGCAGCAGTTAAAAAAGCCAGTTCCATGACAAGTTGGCCATTACGAGGAAAGTGTGCAGTTATAGAATGATCAAGCAGTTTTTAGGTGGTTGATCACAAAGAGATCATCCAGGGAGTATAAAAGGAAGAAAAGACATAGAGCAAAAGAGCCTGAATAAAAAAACTCTCGAACAGAGAACATGTAATTTTAAATTTCTTAGTTTGAATTTAAACACTTCTTTCAGTAACTCGTGTGCTTGCGCCCCTTGGAGGCATTCTGTTTTTACTTTCTGATTGTAAAGACATCGTCAATAAAGAACACCCCTTTTTGGGACTTTGTCTCAAGAGGTTTGTCCCTTACACAATCGTCTGATCCATTTTTAATTGTTAGCGACGAACCCGAGCGAAACAATTTAGCACGCCCAGTAGGACAGTAGTGTTTGGTGTTGAAAATACAAAAGGTGAAATAATATGCCTCAGATATCCGATAAGGAAGTAGCAAGTCAGGGAGGAGTCCAGTCTATGATCGAGCAATATGAGGAGCAGCATGCCTCCCCACGAACAGATGGACAGAATCAGAGCAATAACAGTCGTTACGAACCAATGACAGAGTTGAGTCCTCGAACTATGCGTACGCTACTAGGAGAACTCACACAAGATTTCGTTGAACAGGTAAATCTTCAAAGTATTCATAATATGGAAAGATTTACTCAAAATGGGAATGCACATTATGACAACATGGCCAAACAACTAAACACTTTGAACGAAATAATGAATAAGTTAGTAGGCCAAATATGTCAACCGGTTCTGCCTCTTGCAAACCACTTTCAAACTAGGACAATTGTGGGATATAATCCCTTAGTCCTAAATCCGAATCAAGGGGTAGAACCACTTTCTAGTCCCTCTACTTCAAACCAAGGGGGTGGTGCAGTGCCAAATCAGAACAATGGTAGTGGTACGCCTAACTTGGGGGGTAATCCAAATGTAAGAGATAATGTCCTAAATAATGGATAGAATACCCCACGTGTTAATGAGGGAATAGATGTTCAGGCTAATGGTAATGGCCCAAATCATGGTAACTTTGTTGCCAATCAATGACCAAACATCAGGCCTCATGGAAATCAATCGGTTAACCAACCTGTAGGAATTCCATACGACCCCAACGTCATGTTGAGGAATCAGATTATGGAAATCGTACAGGATCAGATGGCTTTTGGAGTGCGTCCTGTCATTAGGCCGACTTACACAAAACCATATCCTGATTGGGTAGACCAAGCATATCCATGGCCTAGAGGGTATAAAGTGCCAGAATTCTCACTGTTTACCGGTTTAGGGAAGGTGTCTACTTTAGAACACATAGGGCGATTCACATTGCAAATTGGTGATGTAATTGATTACCATAAAATGAGGCTTTTCCCTAGTTCATTAACAGGAGTAGCTTTCTCCTGGTTCATCAACTTGCCAGCGAACTCTGTTCAAACATGGCAACAATTGGAACAATTATTCCACGCTCAGTTTTATAAAACTGAGTCTGAAGTCAGCTGATTTGGCGAATCTACGTCAAATGCCAAACGAATGGGCAGAAAGTTTTCTCCAAAGGTTCAAGACGGCAAGAAGCAAGTGTTTTGTACCTCTGCCCGAAAAGGTATTTGTCAAAATCGCTCAAGGCTGTTTGAGCTCTGATTTAAAAAAGAAATTCCAAGACAAGGAATTTCCTGACCTTTTCAAGTTGAGTGCGAATGTGATTAGGTATGAACAACTGATAAGAGAAAAAGAACAGATGAAAAATTCTAGTAAAGGGACTTATTACAAAGACCCAAACTTTGACGTTCATACCATCAGTGACGAGTCATACGATCAAGCCGAAATATGTTTGGCCGAATTGGTCAAAGGAGAAATGTATAATTGTCCTATAATGGCTAAGCCTAGACCATCGGGCAAAGATGAGCCCGCGAAAGATGGAAACATAAAGGCTAGAACGTTCTCGTTCGATGTAACCAAAGTTGACCTTATATTTGATAAATTATATAGAGATAAGCAGATAAAGCTGAGCGATAAGCATAAATTGTCAAACCCTAAACAAATTAAGGGTAAAAAATATTGTAAGTGGCATAATGCATGGTCAAATTTGACTAACAATTGCTTGATTTTTCGCCATGTATTGCAGGATGCCATTGAATCAGGACGAATTACGTTCGACAATAAGAAGAAGATGGCAGTGGATCAAAATCCTTTTCCATAGCCACTTGGAGTGAACATGGTGACGTCTGGTTTCAAAAACAAGTTGCCAAAATTCAAGTTGGTCATAGATGATGGAGAAGAGGACCCTAGACCACATCCCAGTGTCTTTGAACGAATCAAGGGAAAAGAACCAAAAAAGGACGAAGACGTCCTATGTGCAAGATGTAAAAGAGAAGTGAGTGGGAACACGGAGAAACCAGGGATATAACAGCATCCCCATCGCCCTACTTTCTTCCCAAACACTTAGCCTGGTAGAGGACGAGGTATATTATTCTATAGAGGACCGCCTTTTGAGAGGCAGTTCAGGCCAGCAGATAATGGGAGAACATTCAGGCCGCAACCTCGTCGGCCAAATGTATGGCATTCGTTCCAGTATAATGCAGGAAGTGCAATACACTTCGATGAGATGACTAGAACCCAACAAAGGCGTTTCTAACGAAACTATGGACGAATGATGAGGCAGCAATAGGGAGTGCCTCATCCTAAAGCGCCTAAACTACTCAAGGCAGCCAATCAAAATGTTCTCAAAGATAGTGAAGAGACCGGTACAGATGAATCAATGAAAGAACTGCCAGAAACTTCTTCTGGGAGATCAAAGTTTGAGCAAGACAGGAGGGATGGAGAAGATCCAGATCAGCCCCTTACTATCCAGTTTGGTGCGTTACCTCCTGTCGTGGCTAATAATTACTTACTGGCCAATGAATTCAAGAATAAAGAAAAAGAAGAAGAAAAAGGGGAGGACAACGAAGGAGAGGCTTGCCTGTTGGAATGTGAAGAAGGCCAGACTTTTGGAGAGACCTACAATGATGAAGAAGACGACGGGATGACAGACATTGAAGAAGAAATTGACCTAGAAACAGAAAGAAGAAGGAGAGGAGTATCACACAAAATTCTGTTGAAGCAACTTCATCGAGAGGGAGTTCACGAAATAGACTTGTTGGGAGAACCATCTGGGCGACCTTTCAGTTTCTACGTACTGTACGGGACGCCCAAAAGAAAGAAGAGAATGCCTCGCTCTGAAAAGTATGGATCACCTCCAAGAATAATGCCCCCTCCCACAGGTTGGTTAACTGATGAGGAAGCATTAGAAAACAGTAAGGAGAAAATTCAGGAGACAGAGGCTTAGCACGATATGCTGCACGTCAACTTATCACAGGGGGATAATTCGACAGAAAACAAGCAGGAAGTAGAAATAGAGACTGTCGAAAAGGTTATTTTTAAACGGTCAGCCATGAAATTGACTAAACACTTTAGGCCATTATACGTTAAAGCTCTAGTTAACAGCATCCCTGTGGCAAAAGTACTTGTCGACAATGGAGCAGCTATAAATACCATTCCATCTAGGATGATGAGGAAATTTGCAAAGACAGAGGGTGACATGATTCCAACAGAAGTCATCCTTACGAGTTTCAATAGAGGAGCAACTTCAGCTAAGGGAGTTATGCCATTGGACATAACTATAGGGACAACTACTAGGACCACAGTCTTCTTTGTAATAGATGGTCCTACTAGTTACAATGTGTTACTAGGAAGAGATTGGATACACGGAAGTCGCTGTATACCCTCATCGCTCCATCAATGCTTGATTTTTTGGAATAACAAGGTCGAAGCAGAGGTGGTACAGGCCGATCATAGGCCTTTTGTCGCAGAAGCAAACTCGGTGGAAAAGTTCATGTACGAAGGAAACTATAAACCTGTCAAGGTAATACAAGATGGGGAAGAAACTCAAGTTGTCGTGCAAAGCGAAGAGCCATTTTCAGTGGACGCACTCACTGAAATGTTCAGACATATGAGGCCAAATATAGTGGCCCTAGAAGAGCCAGTAATTGGCAAAAGAATAATTAAGGAGTCTTGAATGAGTTCTAAGCAGCAAGAGCAAACGGCCGATATTCAGGCCTTTAAAGCCAAATTAATAGCTTTCAATAAGGAATGCAATGACAAGGCAAAAGAAGAGACAGCCCTGAAAGCACTGAAAGACAAATTAGCAGTATTCGAGTTAGAACAAAGCATTGGCCGAGAAGTCAACAAAGTGGACTATTTAGAAGAAAAAGTACTTACAAAGGAATTGGATGACGAAGTGATATGGATCATCAAACCTGGATACGCTCAAATAGAAGACCCTCTGATCAAAGTAAATATTGGCAATGAAGGAGAAGATCGTCCAACATTCATCAGTCAGATGCTCGATCAAGAGGTTAGTAATAAATTAATCGCTTTGCTAAAGGAGTATAAAGATTGTTTTGCTTGGGAATATGAACAAATGCCTGGTTTAGATAGAGACTTGGTGGAACATAGATTACCAACTAAGCCTAATTTTAAACCTCATAGGCAGCCTCCTAGACGTTTTCCTCCTAATGTACTCCCTGAGATTAAGAAAGAGATAGAGCGGTTATTGAAAGCAGGCCTTATTAGAACAGGCAAATATGTCGAATGGTTGTCTAATATCGTGCCAGTATTAAAAAAGAATGGTAAACTAGGGGTGTGCATAGACTTTAGGAATTTAAACATAGCTATACCTAAAGATGAGTATCCAATGCCCACGGTGGATTCTTTAGTAGACTCAACTGCCAGACACGTCATGTATTCTTTCATGGATGGGTATTCATGATACAATCAAATTTATATAGCTGAAGAAGACATACACAAAACTGCCTTTAGATGCCCTCAGTCTCTAGGATGTTTTGAATGGGTGGTCATGCCTTTCGGCCTAAAACATGCAGGAGCAACTTATCAAAGGGCAATGAATTTAATCTTTCATAATATGATAGGCAAGTTTGTTGAAGTGTATGTAGGTGATATAGTGGTCAAATCCATTAAAGAAGAGGACCATTTCGAACAGTTAAGATGTTCGTTTAAGTGAATGTAGCAATATAAGCTAAAGTTGAATCTCTTGAAATGTGCATTTAGTGTTAATGCAGGGAACTTTCTTGGTTTCTTGGTACACAAAAGAGGGATTGAAATTGATAAAAATAAAGCGAAAGCCATTTTAGAGGCCAAACCACCTAGCAACAAAAAAGAATTGCAAAGGTTTCTAGGCCAAGTAAACTTTTTAAGACGCTTTATTTCTAACTGTGCAGGGCAAACTAAAGTCTTTTCGCCGTTGTTAAAGCTGAAAAATCAGGACGAATTCATCTGGAAAGAAGAACATCAAAAGGCTTTTGAAAGCCTGAAGACATATCTATAAAGTCCACCAGTGTTGGTGTCACCAATCCAAGGACGGCCAATGAAAGTGTATGTATCGGCTGAAAAAGAATCAATAGCTGGAATGGTCGCATAGGAAGACCAATTTGGTGAAGAAAGGGCAATTTACTACTTAAGTAGACGGTTAACAAAATGTGAATGTAATTACTCTGCTATCGAAAAATTATGTCTTGCATTGTATTTCACATGTACAAAATTAAGGGCTTATTTACGGCCCGTAACCGTTTATTTAATTTCTAAAGTAAATTTAGTTAAGTATATGCTCTCGCGCCCTATTTTACACCAAAGGGTAGGCCTTTGGACATTAGCTTTATCAGAAGTTGGAAGATTTAGATGGCACCAAGCACGTGAGATTCATTAACGGCAAATATTTGAAAAAATATGTTCCTTCTTTATGGGAAAGTGAACAGATAAAAGCGTAACCAAAACATGTTGAACGATTAAGGATAACAAGATCAGAGCGAAATACGTTCAAATAAAATCCTTTATTATCAAACATTCATTACAAAGATGCAAAATACAAATAATGGACGCTCTACAAACTACAATTAAAAGTAAGCTAATCTTCTGGTCGATCGCCGAGAAAGAGGGTGGACTGGTCTCGCACCGCCTTCCTAAATGCATTGCTGCAATGGCGGGCAAAGAGGCTGAGAAGCACTCTCAGCAAGCAAGGTGGCCAGCAAGCATCCCAAAAATTGCCTTCATCATCGAACCCCTTGTAAAGAACAAAGAGACAATGGGAAGAACTTTGATGGGAAAAATTTCGCTGCTGGCCAAAAAATATTTCCTATATCTCCCATACCAAAGGTGACATCAAGACAAGTAGTAAAATGGGCTGACCAAACAATCCATTTTTTACAAACGAAGGTTTTGGATTGATTGTCAGAATGCCAAACAATGGCAGCAAATTGGTTTCAAAGAAGAAAATGAAAATGAAGATGAAAGATGGAAAATGCGAAGCATACGTGCATTTATAGGGGGTAGAGATGAAGAGACAGAATATGAACAGCCACATTCTGCCTAGTAAATGGAATTAAGTAGCCCAAAGCCTTGAGAAAAGAGGTGGAAATATCAAGAGAAAATGTGCAAAATTTGAATGCTTGAAGGATTGCAATTAAAAGACAAACGTCAAATAAATGCACAAGAAGTTAATATAGATGTTCATTAATGATGTACAAGGTTACAAAGGGAAAGTCAAATACGAAATTACAAAAAAGAAAAAGTTAAGGCATTATATGTCTTAATTACAATCCGCCCCATACTGAACGAATTCTTTCCCTAAGTTTTCCCCAGTCCTCGTTCTGCCGAGAGGAAGTGATGTTCAATTCGGCCACAACGTCATCATCAACTTCCAACTTCTTTTACTACTCGACCAATGACTTAGTTCACTCAATTCCTTGGGAGACGTTACGCTTTTTAGCAGCCATTCTCGCCTTGCAGTCATCCATTTTGGCTTGAAGTTCCTTCATTTGAGCAGCCAAACTAGCCATCAAAGAGTCTTCAATCATGACTTCGAAAGAGATTTCTTTCAACTCGTCCTCAGCTTTGTTGATCTCCTGACGCAAAGACTCTTTTTCAAATACGGCACGAAGATATTAAGTACTTTTGGCCTTCAGTTCAACATTCTTGGCCAGCAAGGAAAGGACTTCGGAATGAATAACTTTCAACGTCGCTTTAAAATCAGCAGAAAGATTGAACAACGGAAGTGTCAGTGCTTGCTCCAACTTCCCATTCAAATGCCCAAGTTTATCCTTATGTCTGGCAGCACTAGCCTTGCCAATGTCCATATCCATGAAGGACACGTACTCAAATATTGACTGCTTGAGGAACCTCATATCTTCCTCTGAAGAAGTAGCAGGACGACCAACTGGAGCAGGGCGAGATATCTTGACTTGCCCCCAGGAAGCGAACAAGTCTTGGATGGAACGCACAATCTTATCAGCATCCTGCAAAGAAAATTGTCAATATTGAAGATTCTCACTACAACGAACAAGATGGAAATAAAAGTGAAGCAAAGATTACCTCATCAATAATCTTGGAAGATGGCATATCCTCAGCCAAGTCTGCCACCTGTGGCTCCACCATTCGCGAGGACTTCCCCTTGTCTGAGCGAGAAGATGTTGCCACAATGGGCAGACTCATAGGAGCATCTGCAGAACTCAAAAGCAACAAATTAGAAACCAATTGCACAAGCAAAGGTAAAGCATCAAAAAACTAAATTACCTTCTGCTTCGATGTTTGGGGGGTTGACGTCCTGGGAAGAAGGTGGCTCATCCATTGGTTGTGATGAGGATTCTGGGACTGAAGATGTCTCTTTAAGTGTAGTCCCTTCATCAGCTAGTTTGGATGAAGCAACTTCAGCGGAGGATGATGGAGCAGGAGCTGCTGATACCAAAGCCTTTAAAGGAGAGGCTAAACTTTTCTGAGAAGTCCAAATAAATCATCAGCACACAGAAAAGTTTCAAGTATAGAAAAGTATGCTTGTGAGTAAACCAATTTAATTACCTTCCTCCTGATGATAAGAGGGATATCATCATCATCATCAACATCATCCTCCAGAATGGGAGATGCTGAGGCTGGCCGTTTGCAGCTCGAGGCACTTTTGGTTGCAGTAGGCTTGGCATGGAGAGAAGAAGATGGATGAGCAGACTGTTTAGCGCGACGAGGAGGAGAAGGACTCTGGATGGACAAAGGGGTGACTAAAACAGGAGGAGGGGAAGAAATGCTCGGCTGATCCAATGAATGAAAGGCACGATTGGCATCAGTCGCAAACAATCTGTGTTTCACTGACGGCCAGAGCTATTCAAAAAGGGGATGGATGGCATGGCTAGAATTGAAGGGGGCTAATGAAAAATGGCTCGTCAAAAGAAGATTGCGAGCATTTATGACCTCTGCCTCCGCCTTATTAATAATATGGAAGCGGTCTATCAAGTTCCTTGAATAGCAAGGAGGAACAAGCCAGGTTTGACCGAAACCAAGTTGGCGAGCAAAAAATTGGGGAGCATATATCTCTACCCCTGCCTTGGCATTGGTCCCAGTCAAAATATTATGAAATAACTCCCTCCCGGTTAAAAATTGGATCCAAATGAGCAAAGAGGTGCTCGCGCTGTCTATAGTGGAGGGAGGATGCACATAGTCTGGAGTCAAAAAGGGAGGAAAAGGAAAAAGGGAAGGGATTGAATCCAAAGAATAAAAGAATGAAAAATGTCCCTTTTAGAAATATTTACAGGAGCCAGGGGCTCAATGGCTAGCCCATAGCAGCTAGCAGAAGGACGAGAAATTGATGGAGCACCAAGCAATGGAAAATAGGATCTCAACCACATTTGAGTGAACCAAAGAGGTCCACTACCAGTGGGAGATGCACCATTCTTCAATTGAGTTTGAAGAGAAGCCATGCCTTATAGAGGGCAGCCAAAAAGAAAGAACATAAATTCAAAGGCCTGCCATGCGCCAATTCATGCGCTATGGGTAAATAGCTCAAGGAGGGCTTTATGCTTGGCACACACAAAACATATTTACAAAGCCAAACCAGAAGAAAGGCCACTCGCTCAGTATGGGAAGGCTCAGTGCTCGAATGGTTATGAAGGGTTTGCAGGCTTGAATAAGACTCGGTGAGGGTTTTACCAAACTTTGGAGCGCCACCAGAAACCAAGATACCAGGAAAAATGGTATCGCCCAAAGGTGGCAGGTTCACTAGGGCCCCAACATCCCTTAAAGTAATAGACATGGGGCCAAGAGGGAAAACAAAGGTATTATATTCAGAAGACCAAAAGCTTAAAGCGATCGAAAAAAGTGCCGAATCAAAAGTAGGGGGTTGAAGAGAGATTTCTAATAAATTAGAAATCCTAACATTATCAAAAAGTACCTTAGTAGGACCATGGTCCACAAGGCGAGCATGCCACCTACGAAAAACTACGTCAGATTTGGACCAAGTGCGAATACCTCTTTCGCGAAGTGGCCCTAGCGGTAAAGAGTTTAGAAATGAAGGGCCTTGAGTACAAGGAAACAGCTGGCCCACCGTCGCTTGTTCGACTGCCTCTGCATTGTTGAAGAAAGGACCTAGGTAGAACTCATTGAGTTCGACATTGGTAGGTGCGAGAAAGTTCGGAGTTATGTATGGAAGATTAAGGAGTTTCTGAAAGTCATCAAAACTAAAGGAGTCGCTAGATTGAGATTGTGAAGTAGCCATTAGGGACGAAACAGAGTTTTTCAGAGTTACATAGTAGGGAAGTAAAGAGATGAACAGTAAATTGTGAGAGAGAAACGCGAAAAAGTGAGGCGTGATTTAATGGTGCAGTGAAATGGCGTATTTGGGGGTTATAAGGGTTTGCAAAATGTCGCACCTTTTCAAAGCTATGGAAGAAAATAATGATTGAAATTCTTGGGAATTTCGAATGTTGCTGGAAGCACAAAAGTGAATATGGCAAAATTTAATAATTGGTATTAATTCTGCCATATTGGGGGGTAATTGTTGACACATAAAAATTCGGCCCAAATCGAATGGCCCAAGGAAAGAAGCCCAACTGGAGGATCTCCAAATCAGATAGCCCAAAGAATGAAGCCCAATCAGACAATTCAGGACGAAGGCCCAAATAGGGAGGCCCGTGAACGCGGTAACAACATCGCCCAAGCTTGCAAGTCGCCCAGGATCTGAGCGAATGGAATGCTATACAGTCGCCCAGAACTGCTACTCTATTCTTGCCCAAACCTTCGAGTCGCCCAAGGTCTTAGCAAACATGAAGTGTTGTGGTTATCAAGAAGCGCAGTTATCAAGGCAGTTATTAAGTAGCCCTATCATGTTCCACGATTCAAGGAATTCAATCAAAAACGGTTGAATGACAAAGAGTAATGGCAGCAGTTAAAAAAGGCAGTTCCATGACAAGTTGGCCATTACGAGGAAAGTGGGCAGTTATAGAACGATTAAGCAGTTTTTAGGTGGTTGATCATAAAGAGATCATCCAGGGAGTATAAAAGGAAGAAAAGACATAGAGCAAAAGAGCCCGAATCAAAAAACTCTCTAACAGAGAACATGTAATTTTAAATTTCTTAGTTTAGATTTAAACACTTCTTTCAGTAACTCGTGTGCTTGCGCCCCTTGGAGACATTCTGTTTTTACTTTCCGATTGTAAAGACATCGCCAATAAAGAACACCCCTTTTTGGGACTTTGTCTCAAGAGATTTGTCCCTTACACAATCGTCTGATCCCTTTTTAATTGTTAGCGACGAACTCGTGCAAAACACGCCCTTTTTTCAAGTCTTGAATCTTTGACTCATAGAGACTAGCTACTCAAAACAATTGTCCCTAATAGAGTTGCAGTTTGAACAGCTTGCACATCGGCCTTTTTTACCTCCTTTAATCAACTTACAGAACATCCTACCTCTTGCTCATTCGTAAGGTTTCCAGCCTTATGTAATAATTGATCAAATTCTAGTTGATAGTTATGTATACTTCCTTGCTATTTGAACTTTTGTTTTTATGACTGTAGGTGTCTGGGCCAACTTATGCATGCCTAGACTAATCCCATGGGGCCCTAAAGTTTACAATCAAGTACTCACCTCAATGGTCCTGAGGGGACTCGATAACCCTCAAGGTTCTGTTCGAGCTTATTGAAATCAACAAAGAAATTTAGAAATCATGATGGCCCATAGCATTAAAGTAGCTCCAATTTTAACACTCCTAATCAGCTCTAAGTCCTTGTCGAAATCCTTGATACCAAATTCAAACGTCAGCTTCCAAGTAGTAACCCACCATTGGCATATTATATTCCTTATCGGTATGTTGGAATTAAAAAAATTGTTCCGCTCTACAATCCATCTTGTTGGATCCTCCATACCATTACAATGAGGAAAATCCAGCTTTATTAATTTTGGCTCAATAGACCCACTACTTCCAATAACTTCATTTTCCTTATTTTGATTATGTGATAGAGACTCATCATCTCAACCACCCATATTTAGGGAAGATTTTTCTCTTCCCACAAGACCGTTATCTCCTCCTTCAAGGATTGTTGACACAAATTTAAGGAGCCAATCTCAATCTTAAATCTATCAAGGGGATGGTCAGACATGCACTACAACAAAAATGTCCTTTTGCAGCATATGAAAGGTGACATTTGTTATTTGAATGTTGCTAAAAATGCCTACGCAACATTGTAACACGTGAATTTTTTCCATTGGTATATATAATTGAGATTTGGCAACATTTTTTAAACATATGTTGCTAACGTCACCTTTTCTCAGCGTTTATTGAGTATTACAGAAAGTTGCTCATTTTGCAACATTGAGTAAATGTTGCCCAAATAATTCATTTGTTTCTATTGACAAGCACAAAGTGATTCGACTATCTAAGTATTATCTAGTAGGTTTTTGACATAGTAGATATCTCGAAACTTGTTAATCATCTAGATGCATATATTCTAGATATGCGAACTGGTGAAGATTTTGGAGGATTACAAAACCTTAAGCTTAAAAGTCATGTGACCGCATACGCTTATACCGAGCCAAAAGTGAATCTTAAATATTGTTCTATGTGACTGCATTGATATAATTCTAGACACGAATTTTCAAATTTTCGTAAAGTCTTTTATTTTTGTTAAAACTCTAATTTTAGGTAACTTTTTATATTTTTAGGATTTTACTTCTATTTTAACTAGGTTTTCTAGGTTTAGTATAAATAGGATCATTATTTTTCATTGTAAACAAGACTTTTGATAGAATTAATTGAGAGATTTCTAGGGAGGCTATATGCTTCAAAGATCCACTGTTCTTGATTGAACAAATTATCAAACTTTTCAAGAATCAAATTTGATGTGATCCAAGAACCGAGCCCAATGAAGATGAGCCCAGGACGAGATCCATTGATTATCGAAGGTGGACCAATGATGTGTTCGAGGGCAAAGAGGAAAAATCAAGCGATGGGACTATTTGTTCAATCAATAAATGACGAGACATTGATCGTGGCACAAAATGGGGCAAGTTCCATGTTGGGGTCAAGAGCCAAAACCAATTATATCAAGGCAATACAACCAACTGAAGAAGAGGTTGAAAAGTACTTCCATGTGACCGCACTACACAATGGACCATGCAGTCGCACAATATAAGGCAGGAAATTCTAGGCAGCTTCTCAAGTGGTCTATCCAATCTCACCACATTGAACCATGTGGCCGCATAAATCAAATCCGGGACAAAATTTTTCCTGCCTCAACTTTCCATATTTTGCTAGGTTTCCATCTTGGACAATATTCTTGTAATCTTGGTTGATAATTTCCATTTTCCACCAAGATTTTAGGGCTAGTATAACTTGTTTTCAATAACTTCCATCATGTAACTTTGACATTATTATTGAAATTGTGAGGCAATATTTCTTTCAAATTCCATTGTTCTTTCTTGAATAAATTATCGAACTTATCAAGGTGCGAATCTTGTGGCGTTCAAACACCGAGTGCAATTCTTGGGTTGTGTAATCAAGAGGTCTTTCAAACATCATTTTGCGATGTTACTTGGTTCATTAATTCTTGGGTTAAATCCATAGACAGGGGTTGGCTTTCTTGGGTTATCAATCTTATGTGGGTTCTGTAGCGTCCGTGCTATGCGAGTTCACATCAGTTGGCATCAGAGCACAGGCTTCAAGTTAATCAAGGTTATATCTTTTATTTTTCCTTTGAATCTTTAATTTTTGTTCTTCCCAGTTTTCGCGTTATTTTGTGTTCTCGTTTTTAGTTGGAGTCTTTATTTTCTATTTTTCCTAGTTTCTTGTCGTGTTCTCATTATTTCATCATTATTTGAGTCCTAATCAGTAAGTTTACCATTAAATCTTCAAAAGTTGTTTATTTACTAGTAATTAGTTAATTTCTAGCCAAAAAAAAGGGAAAAAAGAGGAGAAAACCCAAAAGTATTAAAAAAAAAACTCATTATTATAATTCAATTTAGTACCAATAATCTAAAGTTTCCTTGAGCCAAATTTTATTTCCTTTTCTGAAGGTTTCATTCGATCTATCCTTGATATTGTGTTAGTTTTTCATTCAATTTTCATCCTCGTTGTTTCGAATTCCTATTATTGTCACAACTCTTGATTACGTCCAGTTTAGAATCCACACGATTAAATCCCGTTGAGTTTACTTTGTTCTTTGAAGCACTTGGACGTAAGCATTGAGTGGTAAAATGCAGAGAGGTGAGATTAATTAGGATAAAAGCCTTATTGTGTGATTTCGAGAGAAATATTGGTGAGGTTGAAAAATTTTAGGTTTAGGATGTCTGATTGAGAAGATTCCTATTCAAGCCGAAATGACAATCACGTTAATGCTTCCGACGATATGACGAGGCGATTTGAGAAGTTGTTAGCAGATATGGGAGATATGTTAGATATGATTGATATATCAGTTACAAATCTTATTGGGAGGCAACGGACTGAATATAATGAAGTTGAAATAGGACAGATAATGAAAGGCGGGAGGCAATAGGCTTGAACGACAGGGTAGGCATAATCATGGAGACGAGATGGATGGTAATATGGGCAAGATTAGGATGTCCATTCTACCGTTTAACGGGAAAAATAATCCCAAAACTTACTTGGAGTGGGAAAAAAGATGGAATTAATTTTTGAGTGCCATAACTATTCGGAAGAGAAGAATTTGAAGATAGCGGTTCTAAAGTTCACTGACTACATGATAACATGGTGGGATCAAGTAGTCACCTCACGGCGTAGAAATCGGGAGAGGCCAATCAACACTTGGGATGAGTTGAAGGTAGTGATGAGAAATCGATTTGTACCTAGTCACTACTATAGGGAGCTCAATCAAAAGTTGTAGAGTTTATATCAACGTTCAAAGAGTGAGGATTATCACTAAGAGATGGAGATATTAATGATTAGGGCGAATGTGGAGAAGGATAGAGAAGCACTATGGCTCATTTTCTAAATGGATTGAATAATGATATAGCCAATGTGGTGGAGCCGCAATATTATGTGAAATTAGAGGATACATTACACGTGACAATGAAGGTAGAGAAGTCATTGAAAATGAAGGGGATTGCTAGGAAACCAGTTTGAACTTCGACTTCTAGTTCAGTATGGAAATCGAAGTGGGATAACAATAAAGGAGATGGGACAATTTCTAAGGATAAGACTCGGTTACCAAGGAGGAAAGAAGAGAATGCTAGCAAAATAGTACCCAAGGTGGATTCACAACCACCAAGGAGTAGCGATATTAAGTGTTTTAAGTGCTTGGAGTCGAAACACATCGCTTCTCAATGTCCAAACAAACGAATAGTGGTGTCGTGAGACAATGGAGAGGTGGTGAGTGAAAGTGAAGGTGATTATGATGACATGACAGAGTTAGATGAAATTAGTGATGGGGAGAAAGTGGACTATATTGTACGAGAACTGTTGGTCATGAGGGGAGCTCTCAATGCTTAAATCAAGGTGTATGATTTGTAGCAACAGTGAAAAAATATATTCTACACTTGATGACATATTAATGATAAGGTTTGTAGTTTGATTGTTGATGGTGGGAGTTGCACAAATATGGCTAGTACAACTTTGATAGAAAAATTGTGATTAACCTTATTAAACACCCTAGACCTTATAGGCTTCAATGCTTAAATGAATGTGGAGAAATCAAGGCGAATAGGACGGTTTTGATAAATTTATCAATTGAGAGTTATCGCAATGAAGTGGTATGTGTTGTGGTACCTATGTATGCAAGGCATCTATTGTTGGGGAAGACCGTGGCAATATGACAGAAAGATTATTCAAGATGGGTACAAGAATCGATATAGCTTTGTCAAGGATGGGACACTGGCACAAGTGTATGAAGACCAAATTAAATTAAAAAATGAAGAAGAGATGAGGGTGAGAGAGCTAGAGAAAAAGAGAGAAAATAGTGAGGGTGTGAGTCGAGAGAAAAAGAGAGTGGAGCCCTAAGAGAGAAAAGAAAAAGAGACTTTCGAAAAGAGAGAAAAATCAAGAGCAAATTTCTTTGCAAAGGGGAATAAGCTGAGTTGAACGGTAGTCGAGAGGAGAGAAATGATTTTGTTGGTCTACAAAGTGTTACTCCTCAATTATGAGGAAAGTAACCCACATTTCTCTAGTTTGGCTAAATCTTTGTTGCACGAGTTCGAAGACGTATTCCCGGGAGGACGTGCCTAGTGGATTACCACTCATTCGAGGCATAGAGCACTAGATCGACTTCATACCTAGAGCTGTCATCCCAAACCAACCAGCTTACTGGAGCAATTCCAATGAAACAAAAGGGCTTCAGAGGCAAGTGGAAGAGTTAATGAGCAGGGGCCATGTCAGGGAGAGCATGAGTCTTTGCGCAATACTAGTACTATTGGTACCAAAGAAAGATAGGACACGGATGATATGCATGGAATGCAGAGCCATTAATAACATAAAGGTGAAGTATCGCCACCTTTTCCCTGGGTTAGATGACATGCTAGATGAATTACATGGTGCCTGCATTTTTAGTAAAATTGATCATAAAAGTGGTTACCATAAAATCCTAATGAAGGAAGGTGATGAGTGGAAAACTGCATTAAAGAATAAATATGGACTATATGAGTGGTTAGTGATGTCATTTGGACTCACTAATGCACCGAACACTTTCATGCATTTAATGAATCATGTTTTGCGTACTTTTATAGGAAAATTTGTTGTCCCTGTTTATTTTGATGACATTCTAGTGTATGGCAAAGACCTAAATGAGCATTTATGAAGTGTGCTAGTGGCGTTAAAGAAAGAACCACTTTACGCTAACTTCAAAAAATGTACTTTTTACATGGAAAATGTTGTCTCTCTAGGTTTTGTGGTTAGTGCTAATGGCGTAGAGGTAGATGAGGAGAAGAGAAGAGCGATTAAAGATTGGCCTACACCTAAGAGTATAATTGAAGTAAAGAGTTTTCACGGGTTGGCTAGTTTTTATAGGTAGTTTGTAAACGATTTCAGCACAATCACCACACCACTCACCGAGGTAGCTAAAAAGAGAGTAGGTTTTCATTAAGGTGATGAACAGGATCATACATTTAATACTATTAAAGATAAATTACTTAAATCACCTGTTTTAGCATTACCTAATTTCAAGAAGACTTTCAAGGCTGAGTATGATGCCTCAAGAATAGGGATTGGAGCTGTAACGTCCTGAACTCTTTTTCATTATTATAATTTTTTTTAAATAAAAATGAGCTCGTGGTGTTACCAAAACATTCTTTGTCTAATTTAAGTGAAAATATCATTTTTTATTAAGTTAAATATAATATCATAATACTCCATTTAAAATTATTAATTTAAAATTTAACATAACATGTTGAATGCTCGAACTATAAAACATATTAAATAACGTGCATAAAAATTAACACAAAGATATTCTTCATATAAATTTGACGATTATATTTTTTCTAGAAAACTTACTGGATGACCTCATAAGCATCACCCGGTCAATCTTCCACGTGTTCACACAACCCATTCTTATCTGAAAAATATTGTAAGAGTAAGTATTTTTGAAAACACTGAGTAAAAATACGTGCACATTATTATTCACATGATATAAATATAATATGGCATAACTTACTGGCATTTCTTATATTTAGAGCTCAAGAAATTTTTTAAGAATCCCCATATCCCTAGGATTTAACATCTTTGATCTAACAGTCTATCCTGAAGGATTTAACTTCTTTGACCTGATGGTCCATCCCAGAGGATTTAACATAGAATTCGACCCGAAAGTCTCATAGCATTTTACGCCAAAAATTATACAAACACCAAGGAATAAGAATTTACCACTTTCATCATGTATTCTTACCTCAATTTGATATCCAAAAATTTATTTAATAATGACTTGTGAAAAATATAAATATGATATTCTGCTCAAATTCTAAAACTATAAGTAGTGTGATGTGAAGTGTACAATATAAATTGTGGTACAAGAGTATCATTTTCATCTCAAATATACCTTTCTATATATATATATATAAGTCATCTGGAGGTTAATTGAAGATTAATGGAATTAAACCACCATGAGTTAATGAAAAATCAATTAAAGTGAATGTTATGGTTACGGTTTATAAATTTGAAAGGGCACCTTAAAGTTAATTAAAGTTAATGTCATGGTTATGAAATTTTTATAAATTTCTAAATCAATTAAAGTGAGTGACCTTTCGTAACCATACAATGAAACTACCTACTTTGTTATTATTTTATATTATATATTAATAAAATATTTGAGAATGATACATTTTCTTTCTATTAGAATAACTCGAGCATAACTAGCTCAAAATTACTTTTTCTTGATTCCAAATTATATTATTTAACACAAGCTATAAAATGAGTATCATATTGATATATTTTCATCAACTTCAAAAATACTTAGATATTCGACCCAAGTAGTTTCCTAAAAGTTCTTGTAAGCAAATAAATTATTTATACAAATAATCGAGTCGAGTCTACCACTTCAATCTCTTGGACTTTTAGTGTGATGACAAATCTAAATATGAACTATTTCATTTTCTAAATGATCAATATTAAGTTTAAGCCCATCTGAAAAATATTAAAAAAAAGTTCGAGAGTGTTACATCCCTTCTCCCTCAAAATTTCGAGGACGAAATTTTGTTCAAGGTGTAAGGGATGTAGAAGCTTGAGAAATAAAATGAAATTTAGCTATTATTTTGTGATGATCTAGTACCACGAGCCTAGCCCATTTAAAAAACGAGCTATGGAAGCTCAACCAATTTAAGATTATGAAAACCAAAGCCATAAGTTAATTAAAAGCCCAACAATATAAGAGATTAAGTTTAAATAAATTTGATTACAAATATTTAATGAATAACTGGTCGCCTCGATCATCTACATGGTATTTCATATAGGCAACCAAAGTTCGAATCACCATGTAGATTTTTTATAAAAAAATTTATACGACTTATTTTTTGTGGCTTAGAAACTCTTCAAATTCTTAGGTAAAGACCAAATTTAACAAATTTAATGATAATACAACTACCCCATTTAGTTTTTTCATTAAAAATGAAGGTTACAAAAAAAGAAGGTCACCTTGTCACTACATCCCTCCTCAAATCCAAATTTACTCTTATTTTCTCTCAAAACACGCATTTTCTGTATCCAAGCCGTTAGCTTATGTACTGTCCGCTTTGGGTAGGCCTTGGACCCACTTACCCCTCACGGACTTGCCCAATTGGTACCAGGATTCAACTTAAATTTTACTTAAGGGAAAGGTTATGGGTTCAAAACCTGGGGGACGCGATAGAAAGCCATGAGGGATAAGTGGGCCCAAAGCCAACAGTATGTAAGCTAATGGTTTGGGTACAGAGACCCAGGTCTTTACAGGAGCAGTGTTGATAAATGATAGGAGGCCAATACTAATTTTAGTGAAAAGCTTAGTGGAGCTACTTTTAACTACCCTACTTATGACAAGAAGTTGTACTCGCTTGTCCGAGCCTTAGAGACATGGCAACACTATTTGTGGCACAAGGAGTTCATGATACACACCGACCATGATTTGTTGAAGCACTTATGGGGTCAAGGGAAGCTGAACAAAAGGATGCCGATGGATGGAGTTTATTGAAACATTTTCCTACGTCATTCGGGACAAGCAAGGTAAGGAAAACTATATCTTGCTAAATTCACTAAGTGCTAAATTACTTGGCTCTAACATATTAAGGAGTTGTATGAAAATGACTTAGAATTTTTTGATGCTTATAAATCATGTGCAAAAGAGACTGTTGATAAGTTCTTTAGGCATGAAGATTACTTGTTTCGAGAAAATAAATTCTGTATTCCTAATTGTTCAATGCTGAAATTGTTGGTGAAAAAAGCACATAGCGGTGGATTGATAGACATTTTGGGGTTCAAAAGACCTTAGAAATGTTAGGAGAACATTTTATTGGCCTAAGATGAAAAGTGACGTTGAACGGATATGTAGTCGATGCATAAACTATAAGCAGGCTAAGTCTAAGGTTCTACCTCATGGGTTGTATACACCATTACCTACTTCTAGTGAACCAGGGGTTGATATATCGATGGATTTTATTTTAGGCTTACCTAGGACGAGATTCAATTTTTGTAGTGGTAGATAGATTTAGTAAGATGGCGCATTTTATATCGTGTCATAAAACAGATGACGTCACTCACATAGCGGATTTGTTATTTAAGGAGATAGTGCATTTGCATGGGGTCGTACTGGATAGAGATGTAAATTTCTGAGTCATTTTGGTGAGTTTTGTGATGATAAGTTAGGCAAGAAATTGTTATTTTCAACAACTTGTCATCCATAAACCGATGGGCAAACTGAGGTAGTCAATAGGACCATGACTCAATTATTACGCACTGTGATAAATAAAAACTTGAAAAGTTGGGAAGAGTGTCTACCTTTTGTCGAATTTACATTTAATAGAGCTTTTCATTCTACTACTTCATTTTTGTCATTTGAGATTATCTATATTTTTATTCTACTAACCCTTTTGGATTTATTTCCAATACTTGTAAATGAACATGGTAGTTTAGATGGTAAAAAAAGTCAAATTTGTAAAGTCACTCCATGAGAGGGCCAGGATGCAGATTGAGAACAAGAGCAAGCTTATCGCATCGCATGCAAACAAGGTAGGAAAAGTGTGACATTCGAACAAGGCGATTAGGTTTGGGTACATTTAAGAAAGGAGCGATTTTTAGAGCAAAGGAAGTCAAAGTTGCAACAACAAGGAAACGGACTATTTCAAGTCATTGAGAGGATCAATGACAATGCAAACAAGCTTGATCTCCCAAGTGAGTATAATGTTTTGGTGACATTTATTGTATCCGATCTCTCTCTTTGATACAGGTTCAGATTTGAGGATGAATCCTTTTAAAGAGTGAGGGGATGATATAGTCCAAGGCCAAGCCCAACAAAAACAAGACCACGATGAGACCCGTTGATTATTGAAGGTGGACCAATGACACGTTCGATGACAAAGAGGGTAAATCAAGTTATGGGACTATTTGTTCAATCAATAATTGATGAGGTATTGATCGTGGTGCAAAATGGGACAAGTTCCATGCTAGTGTTGGGAACCAAAACCAATTACATCAACGCGATACATGCAACAGAAGAAGAGGCTGAAAAGTACTTCCATGCGATTGCATTACACAATGGACCATGCCGTCATACAATATGAGGTAGGGGATTCTAGGCAACTTCTCAAGTGGTCTATGCGACCACACAACATTGAACCATGCGGTCGCATAGATCAAATCTCAGACAAATTTTTTCCTTTTTCGTAACTTTCCATATTTTACTAGATTTCCATCTTGGACAATACTTTTGTAATCTTGATAGATAATTTCCATTTTCTACTAGTATTTTAGGGCTAGAATAAATTATTTTCAATATCTTCCATTATGTAAATTTGACTTTATTATTGAAATTATGAGGCATTATTGCTTTCAAATTCCACTGTTCTTCCTTTAACAAATTATCGAACTTATCAAGGTGCGAATCTTGTGGCTTACAAACACCGGATGCAATTCTTGAGCTGTGTAATCAAGAGGTCTTTCAAACAACATTTTGCGAGGTTGCTTGGTTCATTAATTCTTGGGTTAAATCCACAAATCGGGGATAAATAGCTTTCCTCAGTTATCTATCAATCTTGTGTGGGTTCTGTATCATCCGTGCTATCAACCTTGGTTTAATTGGCTTTCTTAGGTTTGGTTAAATCTAGTTGTGGGTTTCGTAACCACTGTTGCTACGTGGGTTCTCATCAGTTGATATCAGAGATTGGGCTCCAAAAATAAATGTTATATCGTTTTATTTTTGTTTGGGTCTTTTGTTTTTCCTTTTTTCTTTGTTTTTCTCATTCTTCACATTTTTTGTTGTTTTTGAGTCTTTGATCGGTAAAAGTTCCGTCAAAATTTCAAAAGTTATTTTTGGGTTAATTTAGCATCCAAATCAACTTTCATTTATTTTCTTGGTACTGTAGTCGAATTTTCTATCATAAGAGAGTAAAAAAAGTTTCAAGGAATCCGAAAATAAAAAAAAAAAAAAAAAAAGAAAGAGAGAGAGAGAGAGAGAGAGAGAGAGAGAGAGAGAGAGAGAACAAAATTCAAAAAAAGAAGAAGTTATTATTGTTTAATTTATTTTGGGAATTGCCAACATCATGTAATTTTTACTGAGTCAAATTTGTTTCTGTCTAGTCCAACCTAAAATTCAAGAACCACTTTCTTGAAATAAAATAATCCCATTCAAAAATTTCATCCAAAAATCTTTAAGTCTTTTAGAGTCATGTTTCTCACTCACATCAAGATTTGAATTCCACGAGAATAATTCCTGATTGAGTTCAAAATTGTTCTTTGAAGCATTGGATGGAAGTAATAGTGGAAAAAGGCAAAGTATTGATATCAATAGAATGTAAAAGCCAAAAAAATTTGAGTAACACATGAGAGCATACAAGTGAGGCAGAAAACTATTTTAGATGTCTAATAGAGCAAGTTCAACTTCAAGCAGGAAGTAAAATTAGATCAACATGACGAAGAGGTGATAAGGCGGCATGATAGGTTGTTTCAGGATATGAGAGACGAGTTGGATAGGTTCGACACAATACTTGTCAATTTACATAGGGGTGATGTGCAGAAGCTCCCAATGCAAAAAGACAGGATAGATAAGAGACTAGGGTAGGGATTTATGATGATTATGAATATGGTAGCAACATTGAAGAAGATTTGTTAGTTGAGGCTGAAATATGAAGAATAAGGGATAGATAGGTTAGGCTTGAAAGAAGAGGTATAGATCTTGTTGGAGTTGTGTTGATAAGAAAGATAGGCGTGAAAGGGAGTTTAGTGAGAAGCCTAGAAAATGTGATGGAGTTGAGTACACGGTCGTGGAAAAAATGAGTAGTGAGGCATGCTCTCAATACACCAATCAAAGTGGATGATGTAGAGCAGCCACGGGAGAAGATCTTCCAAACCAGCTGCCATGTCAAAAACAAGGAATGTAGTTTGTTAATTGATAGAGGTTTTTTTAATTAAAGAAAATGGAACCTCTGAAATTTTATTAATATGTCCTCACTTGTGGTGGAGGAAAATACCATGGTTACATGTGGAAATAATCGAAACAATAAATAAAGAAGTACTACTTTCCCTACATTGAAAGTAAATGCTAAAGAACAAATGTAAAGTAGTAAAGGAGGAAATATAATAAGAACTGGTCTCACCTATTATGACCAGTACGCCCACCCTCATGTGCAATCATATTAAAGACTCTCCTGACTAGCCAAATAATGACACTCATTAGGATGTACGTGAAGAGGTATCTTGTGAACGACTCCTAGTCATCATCCTAGGAAGTGTAGTGTTAGTTACTCTTGGATTTCTTTTTTGACCAACGGGGATAAAGTCATCATCTTCTATCCTACGAGCCATATCTACCAAGTTATCAGAAGAAGATCTATGATAGGGAACCTGCTGATGAACTTGAATTTGAGATAAACTCTCTGAATTCATTTGATCTACAAATAAAGAAGCCTCCTTATTTTGCTGACTGTATACAGAGATAATGGGTACGTCTGAACCAATAGAGCCCTGTGGCCTCTCTAACATATCTACCAAAATAGAATCAAAGTATCTAGAATCCATAGTCATAGGAGAACTACTGATTGGGATCGACCTCGGAACACCAGGATGAGTAATTGATGTAACATTAGGAGGACTCCGAGTATCATCCTTGATGGGAGCAACTATAAAATGATCTGATGGTAGAGAAGTAGTATATTGTGAGGCAGTAGTACTAAATACAGATGGACTAGTAAAATGAAGAGGAGCCCTATATGTAGACACTATCTGTGATGTAGTAACTACAGTGTTAGGGACATTGGTAACAATATAAGGAACACTCCACTGGGTAGAATGAGAGACCACATCTGATGTACTGTCATGTCTTTTCTAATTTCGCTTAATCGGTGTCCATCTTTGGGGAGGCACAATTACAATTTCCTTCACCTTATCCTTATCATTGGCCATAACTGGAATAGGCCTAAAAGTTGAATCAACAACAACTGGGTCCACAGTAGATGGTACAAGATGTGAACACCTAGAGCAACTATCATGCAAATGTCCAAAATGCCTACAACGAAAGCAAAAGTCTAGCACCGTCTCATATACAACAGGTTACCAGTATCCTCATCTCTTCTCCCTCTCTACCCATACTCTATCAGGGAGTTTACATTCCAAATCTACGTCAATACATACTCGTGCCCCACTAGGTCTTCGAAGGTCAGAAGTTACTTTGTCAATACGAAGATGAAGCCCAATTACCTTAGCTCTGCCAAAAAGCGCGCTCTTATCTTGAAAAATGAATAGGAAGCAAAGGAAATGATACCTAAATAGGAGCAATAGGAACCTCATGTTGTAGGTTAAAATTGGGGGTCCATTTAAAGACCCGCATAGGACAACCATCAATATACCAAATGGGTTTGAGGAATAATCGTGTATAGTCATCCGCATGTGCCATTTGAATAATAACGTATACATAATCAATTAGTCCGATCTCATAATCACCAGTAAAACCAAATCACATAAAATTCTCCCGTACCTTGATCATAGAAAGTTTGCGATGCACAAATTTACTTACAAGTGAGATTTACCATGCTACTGATCGAAGACAAGGACATCAAAGATGCATTGGAAGTAGTAGAAGCCAATGGTGGGGGTACCTTGTCATGGGCATCAGCCAAATCCATAGAATTTGGATTTGAGAGGGCTCAATTTCCACAACTTGAGGGATGAAATTGGGTTTAGATGGTCTTCATTTCTATCAATTGAAGAGTTACCCATGCTCATATAACCCTCAATTATAGTTATGTTGGTCGAGTTTGGAGCAATAACATCTGAGGAAGCATCAATTGGATCAGAAAATGGTCATCGCGCGTGTCGTCCAGTGTTAAATTGAATCCAACATTTGGAGTGTCAATTGGCTCAATTGGATGATGACCTATGGCTTTCCTATCATCAATTGAAGTTTTTCTTTTTGAATTAAACATTTAGAGCAGCACGGATTCATCATATACCTTAACTCCAAATTTTTTGCATATGGCTCAAAATCCATCCCTAAATTTATCGAATCCTGGACATAACTGGGCTTGACCCATGATTGATTGACGTATGCCAATTGCAGAGGAGTTCAGCCCATGTGATCCGAGATCATGGTTTATGTGGACGACGCTAGAATACGTAAATACGGACCCTGTGTCGCGCTGTTCACGACTGGTAGTTTTTCTAGGTTTAATTTAGAATGTTGACCTATTGATTGGAGAGAATTAGGGCCATGGTTGGATTCATCTAGGAGTAGGCAATCAACCGGTAGTAGGTTCCAATCAAGGTGGTGGCCAATATAGTTAGTGTTATGGGAAGATGTTAGGTGGCAATTGACAAGGAGATTAAGGGCTTTCCAATGGTATCAAAATTGATGGTCTTGGTGGTCGTAGGTTGCCAGAAAATTGGACCATAGTGGGGCGGCCCTCACTTCAGTTGCACTTCAGTTGAAGTCTATTAATTGATAAAGGTTGTTGCATTAACCTTGTTAGCACTAGGTTTATCGAGAAATTAGGATTGACTACAAAAAAACATTCTAAACCTTATAAATTGCAGTGGTTAGATGAATGTTGAGAGGTTAGAATATGTAGGCAAGTGTTAATAAGTTTCTCACTTGGGAGGTACCACGATGCAGTGTTGTGATGTAGTTCCTATGCATTCTTGGCACATCTTGTTGGGAAGGCCATGGCAGTAATATAGGAAGGCGAAATATGATGGATTCAAAAATAGGTACAGTTTTACTACGGATGGGATACCTATTACTCTTGCATCGTTGACACCTCAACAAGTGTATGAAGATCAACTCA
The DNA here is from genome assembly GCF_002742605.1 of Olea europaea var. sylvestris. NCBI lineage: Eukaryota > Viridiplantae > Streptophyta > Magnoliopsida > Lamiales > Oleaceae > Olea > Olea europaea. Next base: position 164,005 of record NW_019229022.1, read on the forward strand.
AAGTAAAAAAGTGAGAAAAGAGAGAAGAATGAGAGAAAATGGTGAGATATATCTTCCACAGCAAGAGAGCAGGAGAGAAAATAGTGAGGTGGCTATTTCTGAGGAAAAAAGGAGTAAAGCCACATGAGAGAAAGAAATAAAGAGTGAAAATAAGAATGCTGATATGGCTAAATGAGAAGTTGTGTCACAAGAGGAGAATGAAAGAGCGTCTTCAGATAGAAAAGAAAAGTTAGAAGTGAGCTTATAAGAAAAGGAGAGTAAAATTGAGAGGGCTTTAGTGAGAACTAACAGTTCCCTTCCTAGTTTGCCTATTTCTCTTTTGCAGGATTTCAAAGATTTGGTCGATGAAAGCAAGCCTATTGGGATACCATACAACCCGGGCATTAAGCATCAACTTATGGATGAAACTAACCAACCCCACTTTAGTTTGGATATCTCTTTATTACCGGAGGTTGACTTTGTGATTCCTAAGAAAACAAAGTAGTTTCAAAGGCAATGGAAGGAGTTCATATGCAAGAAGTTGAAAGACAAAGGTGCTCTGAGAAGAAACATAAATTCATGTGCAATGTCATTGCTACAAGTACCTAGATAGGATAGGACATAGAGGCAACACGATAATTCGCCAAAGGAGATTGTTCTTGGAGAATCTCAAACTTGCAAAAGGAAGCGTGGAGACGTGTAGTCTTGTAATACCCCGAAAATTTTTAGAATAAAAATGTATTTGTTATATTTTGAAAAAAAAATGAGGACTAAAATGATATAGGTATTAAACTCATTTTTTTTATTTGGATCAAAAATTAAGAAATGATAGAGTAATGATAAGTATATTAATATTACACCCATTGGATAGCCTGAATTAATCATATATTTTGGGCTCGAGAAAAATCGATTCGGGTAATTCAGCACCAAGATATTACAGCTTGAAAAAGTTGTTAAAAACTAGTATTTTAATTGAATTAAATTCTTAAATGGAAATAGAGATACTGCCACACGTGGTGTCGAATTTTGATTTTTGAAATTATAGGTTAGATGGTAGGTTCTTTTTTAAATGATTTAATTGCCTTGATTTTTGGGATTTTGTAAGGGTTGTCTGTCATGTGTTGTTTTATATAAAAAAGAAATAAATGTTGATTGTATGGAATACTGGGATTGAGACGGGAAAAATACTACATGTGCAGATTTTTGGCCTATTAAAAATTCATTTCTTTCCCATTCACACTTTAAATACCATACATAGAATTATGGAAAATGCTCCTCTACCAAGCCTGTAAGAGGCCCCCTCTCTCATTTCTCTCACCTCGACGCGGGCCCCGATGCTATAAAAAATGAAAAAAAAAATCGACCCCACCTATGTGAGGGATCGGTAAGACCCCTGCAAGTGCTGGGCCTGTACGCCTAGCACGACTCTAGAATTAATCCTTTCTATACTATCCTTTTGATTCGGCCACTTGTATAGCAAAAAGGAGACAATTTTGACTACCACCTTTTATGGGAGTCTATTCCATACATAACCAACCATAAATCACTTTCAATTGAAGTAAACGTAAATGGTAGACTTTATTTAAATGGCACCATCATTTCAATTATACTAAATTTTGATATGGACCCTATAAATACCCTCTATTACGTCCAAAGAAATCTCACCAAAAAAAAAAAATGCATGCACTTCAACACAGTAATACGTAGCAATAAAATTCCGAAACTTGATTTTGGTATTGCCTTTCATATTCATTCAAGCTAACAAGGTAGGATATTATGTCCAAGTTGTTCCGTCCTTTTAATATTGTAATTTTTTATTTGATTTATTTCATGAAATGTTAATTGACCAGCGGGTCCCTATAAAATGAAATGAAATGAAATGTGAGATCTCCTTCGGATCTTCTCAAATGTAATAGGGCATTCAATTGATCACTGATTGCTCTTGAAGAAATGATGGTATGGAATGCTATGAATTCATGTTTTGAAAAAGTTATTCTATTGTTTGGATGCATGTATCCTACTGAGTATAAATTACTCATTCCTTCAATTTCAACATTTCAGGTCAGTGCAGTCAATATGGATGGTGGCCAGGTGGTGCACGGGCTGCCAAGTAAAATAAAATTTATTTCTTTTTAGGAGAATCTTCAACAATAAAATTGTTAGAGTATTTTGTGTTTTTTTTTTTATTTCCATTGAATGTTCTAAACTTTGTGACATTATTTTAGTATTTGAGTATTCAATAAATTAAGAGTTTTAAATTTTGAATTAAATATTTTCGCTTCAAGTATGTGTTATGAAATGATATCGATGACATCCCAAAATTTAAGTCAATAAAGTTTGGGGGCGTTAGAGCATGGTATCAGAGCACGGTTCTACTTTCCACATGAATTTATCACTAATAAAATATTAAACATAATTGGGTTTGGCGTGTATGTGACAATCATGACTAGAACTATAGAGACTGCTAGGAAGACAACGGCTTCTAGGGCTGTTCTAAACCATAGGGTGATAGTCATTCAAGCCGACGAAAATTATGAAGCAGACCCGACTCACACACTTATTGAACATGTGGAGGAAGTCTACGCTAGGTGGGCTGTAGCAAGAGGTGTAGGACATGAGATTATATCCCTCCAAGCTGTTAACAACCGTATCCATACATTGCCAGCTCTGTGGGGAGACATGGGCATTGTGGTTAGGGAGGAAATACTAGAGGGTGACCCTCCAGAACACCCAGATGGAATAGAGTTTGAGCTGTACTATAAAACTTTCCTAGATAGGTAGATTTCTACCCTCGAGCCTGAACTTGACCGAAAGAGGACCCTGAGGAAGAACCAAAAGTGGAGCAGAATTATGAATCTGAGTCGGAGCAAGAAAATGAGCCGGAGTACGTACTAGGACCAGAGCTAAAACTAGAGCATGAGCCAGGGTTCGAACTAGACCCTGACCTAGAGGTTGACCAGGAATCTGAGCCTGAGTCATGTATAACCTCCTCCATCTAAGGTTCACAAGATTCAAAATGGTTGGACAAGCTAAGATAAAGATAGCAACCTAGAGATAGTTTAGTTTTAATAAATAATCTCGTCCAAAAAAAAGGGGATGTAATCAATATTTGGAATAATCCGTAGATTTTTCTTCATCGTCTATGATTTATTTCTCTCAATCGTCCCTCATGTATTCTAGGATTCAAAATCTTATGAAACTGAGTTTTTCATTCGAAAATATTGAGATGTTGTTAACTATTTCTAAGACAATTTATTTGGTTGATTTAAAGGAAATGGCACGTCAACCAACACAAGCCGCTATGTTTAAGAATTTGTTGAGAGCTGTCCAAGATCTTGGTAGGCAGCAAATAGAAGCGCCCCCTTAGATTGCACAGACTAACTCCAACACCACGAGCTCAGTTATGGAACAGTTTCATCGTTATAAGCCTCCTACCTATAATGGGATGGTTGGTCCTTTGGCAGCCGAGGAATAGATAGGGGGTTGGAATGGATTTCAATCATCTCAGCTGCACTGATGCCTAAAAGGTTTTATGTACGAAGTTCATGCTAGTTGATGCAACGGGCTACTGGTGGGAGTCCGCTTCACGCACTAGGACTGAGGCACAACGTGGCAATCTTACTTGGGAACGTTTCAAAAAGGAAGTGATGGAAAAATATTTCCCACAAACCTTGAAGGATTGTAAGGGGACGGAATTTCTACAACTTAAGCAGTGAAAGATGGAATTGATCGACTATGAGAGGAAGTTTGAACAATGTTCTAGGTACACGACACATCTAGTAGATACAAAGTAAAAGAAGGCTAGAAGGTTCGAACTCGGATATCGCCTAGAAATTGAAGGAATCATGGCATCTCATGAATTCACCACTTATAGTCAGGTTTTACAACGAACTCACACAATTTAAAATCGATTAGAAATTGATCAGACAATACGAGAAATCAATGAGTTTTCAGGAAAGAGAAAATGGAATGGACCGAATGAGGGTAAAGGAAATGGACAAAACAAGAGGACTAGCTTTGAAATGTGGTTAGAGTCAAGCAAGCCAAATAATGTTCTTATTCCATGCCCTAAGTACAATAAGATCTATAAAGAAGAGTGTTGGTATGGAAAGAATGTGTGCTGTCGATGTGGAAAGCATGGTCATATTGGTACCAATTGCCATGAACCCCGACCAAAGCGGGACAACGAACAAAGCAAAAAGGGAACAGCCAGAGTGTTTGCCTCAACCCAACAGGAGGAAACTTGATAATTAAGACATCATGATAGGCACCCTATCAATATTTGCACTGCCTGCTTATGTTCTTTTATAGCTACTTGTTCTAGAAGTTACTACCCCATTAAATAATGCGCTTAATACCAATCCATGACTTGGACAGTCAAGACAAATGGACAAAATTTATAGCTAACATATAACTTTTAGAGACAAAGTATTTCCCTTTATGCCATCTCATGAATAGATTTGTTGGAAACCTTAAGCGACCATAAAATACTTTGAGAAGAAGGAAAATTTTTCTTAGAAGCCTAAAAATGAGGAGATCAATGACATTTCTCCTAAGTAGGAAAATTTCGAGGACAAAATTAATTTAAGGAGGGGAGATTGTAACGCCCCGAAAATTTTTAGAATAAAAATGTATTTGTTTTATTTGTTACATTTTTTTATTTTGAAAAAAAAAATGAGGATTAAAATGATATAAGTATTAAATTCTTTTTTTTTATTTGGGTCAAAAATTAAAAAGTGATAGAGTAATGATAAGTATATTAATATTATACCTTTTGGATAGTTCGTAATTAATCATATATTTTAGGCTTGAGAAAATCTATTTGGGTATTCAGCACCAAGATATTACAGCTTGAAAAAGTTGTTAAAAACTAGTATTTTCATTGAATTAAAATCTTAAATGGAAATAGAGATACTGTCACACTTTGGAGTGTCCCATTTTGATTTTTGAAATTATAGGTTAGATGGTAGGTTCCTTTTTAAATGATTTAATTGCCTTGATTTTTAGGATTTGGTAAGGGTAGGCTGCCATGTGTTGTTTTATATAGAAAAGAAAAAAATGTTGATTGTATGGAATACTGGGATTGAGATGGGAAATATACATATGTGCAGATTTTTGGCCTATTAAAAATTCATTTCTTTCCCATTCACACTTTAAATGCCATGCATATCATTATTCATTTCTATACTATTCTTTTGACTATGCCATGCATATTTCGAAATTGAGTAAAACACGATATTATGTTAGATAGCAAAAAGGAGAAAATTTGACTACCACCTTTTATGGGAGTCTATCCCATACATAACCAACTGTAAATCACTTTCAATTGAGGTAAACATAAATGGTAGACTTTATTTAAATGGTACCATCATTTCAATTATATTAAATTTTGAAATTTTGATATGGACCCTATAAATACCCCCATTATGTCAAAGAGTTCTCACCCAAAAAAAAATACATATACTTGAACACAGTAATAGGCAGAAATAAAAATCCGAAACTTGATTTTGGTATTGCCTTTCATATTCATTCGAGCTAACGAGGTAGGATATTATGTACAAGTTTTTCCGTCCTTTCAATATTGTAAATTTTTTGATGTGATTTATTTCATAAAATACTAATTGACCTGCGTGTCCCTATAAAATGAAATGTGAGATCGCGTTCGGGTCTTCTTAAATGATGGTATAGAGTGTTATGAATTCAAAATGTTATTATATTGTTTTGACGCACATATCCTACTGAGTATAAATTACTCACTCCTTCAATTTCAACATTTCAGGTTAATGCGGTCGACGAGGATGGTGGCTGGGCGATGCACGGGCTGCCAAGTAAAATAAAATTTATTTCTTTTTAGGAAAACCTTCAATAATAAAATTGTTAGAGTATTTTTTTCCATTGAATGTTCTAAACTTTGTGACATTATTTTAGTATTTGAATATTCAATAAATTAAGAGTTTTAAATTTTGAATTAAATATTTCCGCTTCAAGTATGTGCTATGAAATGATATCGGTGACATCCCAAAATTTAAGTCAATAAAGTTTGGGGCGTTACAACTCTTTGATCCATGCATTGGTGATTGGGTGTATATATGAAAACGACGGATAAGAACTCGAAGAAGGTCCAAACTGCACCCTAGAGGAGATGGATCATTCCATGTTCTTGCCATATCTTGAGTATGGAATCGAGGTCGAATCCTTTCGAAGAGAGAAAGAGAGAGGATGATGTGATCTCAGATAGGCCTCGAATTTCCAAAGGACGGGATCGTGTTGAGAAGAAGTTAATGGTAAGATCAAGACATAACAGAGTTGATAAAAGCCATGCAAACACTTGTTTAAGAAATGGGATTCAAAATGTTGAAGTTAACAAGCCAAATAACAACTTACATGTTGGTCATGAAGGCGAAATCATGTTTGGTGCATTGGATTCAAGGTTTGGAAGATATATGGAAAAAGCAAGCAGTGTGGATTAAAAATGGGTATAACTTTCAGCTCAAGTGTTTGATTTTCAGCCATGAGCACAATCCAAAATCATCAAAAAATTCAACACAAGGAGAAAGAGGTTTCAAAAATAAAGCCATGCGACAGCATACCCTTATACTGAGCCAAAAGTGAATCCTGAATCTTGTTCTATGCGACTGTATTGACATATACTATGCAACGCATGGTATAACTCTGGAAGTAAATTTTTCAATTTTAGCGAAGTCTTTTATTATTTTTTTAAAACTCTAATTTTTGGTAACTTTTTTGTACTTTTAGGACATTAATTCTATTTTAACTAGGTTTTCTAGGTTTAGTATAAATAGGGTCATTATTTTTCATTGTAAACAAGACTATTGATGTGATTAATTGAAAGATTTCTTGAGATGCTATTTACTTCAAAAAATCTTTGTTCTTGATTGAACAAATTATCGATCTTATTGATAAGACATAAAATGTTGCGTTTTACATCCATTAATACTTACATTTTTTGTGATTAATTAACGTATAAATGTACTTAGTACCCTTATATTTTTTATTTAGGTTGTAAATGGATGGAAAATATGGAATTTGGAAGACAAGAGTGACAATGGATCAAAATGGAAAAGTTAAAACTTAGGGACCGAGTTACAAATAATCCATAGATGAGATGGGCGATGGAATGAAGATTCAAAGAAGTGAAATATAGCCGAAGTATTATCACATATCAACTTTCAGACCAAAAAGCTATGCTTGAGAATTTTAGTATCTAGTTGAGACACATTTTTGTCATAGCAAACATCCGAATTTGAAGAAGCCTATCTCTAGTAAAATTGTAGATCATTGAGTTATCTTCCAAAGGCAATTTGATCACATCAATCGGACATTGAGAGAGAAAGTTATGATCAAAATGTGGAGAGCTATCCGACTGGAAAGCAGTTGAACTATACGGTCGCATATTTAAACACCAAGACGGTCACACAAAGGCATTCAGAATTTTCCATAATGAATGCTAAAATTATGAATTGGTGATTATTTGTAGATCAATGTCTGGTTATAAATTTTCAACAGTGGATGTTGACTTAGAATAAGGTTAGTTATATTAATTTTATTTAATTCTTTGAATTGCATTGATATTGATTGTTTTTCTTAAGAATTAATTGCTTCAAATCCAAAACCCCCCTTTTAGTTAATATTGCATGAAAGATAAACTCAACACTCTTCGTGGGATCGACCCTTACTTCCACTACCACATTAATTTTAAGAAGTATAAGTTTTAATTTGGAGTGTCTATGACAACACTCACCAAATTTTGGCGACGTTGCCACGGAGTTATTTAATTTATTTTTATTTTTACTTTTTATTTGTTTCATTAGTTTTTTTTTTAATTCAAAAATTTCATTGTTTTTCATATTTTTATATAGATAGCTTCCTCGATTGTTTATGCCTTTAACTCGATTCTCTAATCGAGGTGATTTGCAATACAATCCAGAAATATAAAAAACTTTGCACAAGTTAAGGAGTAACTCTTGGGGGAATTTTGAAGATGAAATCATGGTTGGACATCAATCCTTGAAAGAGCTTGCAGTCCCTTATATGAAACAACAATCCATTTGCATCACTTTCCCTAATTTAGATGCTTCCACCACTTTAGACTTAAAATCTGAACTAATACATCTTCTGCCCACTTTTCATGGTCTTGCAGGTGAAGATCCTCACGAGCATTTAAAGGAATTCTATGTTGTATGCATGAGCATGAAACCTACAGAAGTAACTGAAAAGCAAATCAAATTGAAAGCCTTTCCGTTTTCTTTGAAAGATTTAGCTAAAGACTAGCTCTACTATCTACCATATGGAAGTGCCATAATAAGGGAAGAGATGAAGAGGATACTCTTAGAAAAATATTTTCCGGCTTTAAGGGTAGCAAACATCTGAAAGGCAATTTATGGCGTAATACAGGATAGCAAGGAATCCTTACATGAATACTGGGAGCATTTCAAGCGACTATATACAAGCTGTCCCCACTATCAAATTAGCGAGCAGCTTCTCATTCAATATTTCTGTGAATGACTTTTACCCATTGATAGGAGTATGGTTGATGTTGCAAGTGGAGGAGCTTTGGTGGATAAAACGCCCGAGAGCGCATGAAACTTGATTGTAAACAGGCAGCCAACTCTTAACAATTTGGCACTGGACTCGACGCCCCTCTAGACATGTAAATGAGGTAAATGTTTCATCTCTTGAACAATAACTTGCGAGTCTAACTTCTCTTGTTCATCAAATGACTGCAGATAATATACAAACGGCTAAGGCATGTGGAATTTGCTCGATGGCAGGACATCTAACAGACATATGTCCCACTCTTCAAGAAGATCCTAATGAACAAATTAATGTAGTAGGAGGCTTTTCTGGACAACCACAAAGGAATTATGATCCCTACTCGAACACCTACAATCCAGTATGGAGGGATCATCCTAATTTTAGCTACAAGAATCAACAAGTGAATCAACCAATGCCTCAAAATCACCTAAACTTCCAGCAATACAGGCAACCATACCCTCTTAGATAGCAATAGGACCAAACTTCGAATTCTAGTGTGCCTTTAGAAGATATTGTTAAGTCTCTCGCCACTAACACTTTGCAATTCTAGTAGAAGATGAAATAATTCCAGCAGGCGATAAGGGCAAGTATTAAAAGTTTGGAGAATTAGATGGGTCAAATGGCATTTGCAATTGGCAGGCTGGAAGCACAAAGTTTGGGAAAATTACCATCTTAAACAATGGTCAATCCATGGAAAAATGTAAGTACAATCTTGTTGAAGAGTGGTAATGAGGTTGAAAATCCAGTAAAGGCAGCCACTCCATCATTAGAACAACAAAAGGAGGAAGATGTCACTGTAGAAAAGAGTTTTTCTAGGGACGATGGTGTACATAAGCATAAGTTCCCACCCTTTTTCTAATTATAAATCGGTACCCCCTTTCCCTCAAGCTTTAGCTGGATCTAGGAATGATGAACGAGATCATGAGCTTTATGATACTTTTGGTAGATGCGAAGTAAATATTCCACTTGTAAATGCTATTAAACAAATACCTCGTTATGCTAAATTTTTGAAATATTTGTGCAAGAGTAAGAGGAAACAAAGACTCAAGGGATATTAGAAGGTAAATGTCGGGGAGGATGTCTCTGCAATTATTTGAAGAAAACTCCCCATGAAGTGTACATACCCAAGTATGTTTACTATCCCTTTTATGATAGGCGACACTAACTTTGAAAAGGCCATGATAGATTCGAGAGCTTCTATTAATTTCCTGTCATATTCTATATACGCTTCTTTGAAACTGGGATCTTTGAGTGAAATTGGTGTTGTGATCCAACTAGCTGATAAATCTAATGCCTATCCTAAGGGTTTAGTTAAGGATGTTCTTGTAAAAGTTAATGATTTAGTTTTTCCCATTGATTTCTATTGCTTGATACAAGAAATGGTGATCAAACTACCCCCATTTTACTAGGAAGACCATTCTTAATGACATCTAAAACTAAGTTAAATGTACATAATGGCACATTTACTATGAAATTTGAGTATAGAATTATTGAATTTCATATTTATGATGCCATGAAATATCCTGATAATACTAACCCTGTTTATTCTACTAATGTGATTGATCATTTATGATAGGAAGTTTTAGAACTGGATGGAAAAGATGCAGTGAAGGTTGCCATTGATAAGCATCTTGAGGAGGTGGATCAGGAGTTACCCTCGAATACTGCCTTGCATGAAACCATTGCAACATTGAATACTTCTCTAAAGTTACCAAAGTTAGGTAAAAGCTCGCATATTGTTTTGCCAGCTTCTAACAAGAGAACTTTCTATGCAGGTTTCGAAATAGAGGAGGTGAGAAAATGGGGCCTTGGAAATCCAATTGATGCAGGTTGAGGAAAGAAGCAATAAATCTAGCTAAAGAAAATAAACAAAGACGCTGCTTGGAAGGCAATCCAAGGGGATTTCGTTCCTTTACCTTTCTACTTTTATTTTCATTTTTGGATTAATATTTTAGGTTGAATTAGTTCTCTTCTTTGCATTTCACTTTACATTGGAGACAATATAAGTTTTATGTGTGGGGGAGGGAATTTAGATTGTTTTTAAATTTTTAATGTGGGTCATGCTTTCGTTACTTCTGACAAGACAAGAAATCTTTTCGGGGAAAATTGAGGAAAAATATGTGGTTTTAAATGATTTTTGGTTGTGTGTGCTATTTGTTAGATTTAATTAGGCTTTGACGAACTCATAACATGATTGAATGAATAATCTCGCAATTTAGAGTTAATTAGTTTAGTTATTTTCTTGGATGATGGTAGTAACTAAATTTTATCGATAAAAAGTCAGTGAGATTTTGAGCCTTTAGACTGACACATCCATATCAGTCTCACTATTTTCTTTCATGAGTGATTTTCTTCCATGGATTTGATTCTCTAAAACTTGCTTTGATTTTCTTCAAGACCATATTGATACATGCATGCATTAACATGGTTAAGACCATCTTTGTTATATGAGTTAGCCACCTTAGCCAAATAGCCTACCCTACAACTAATTTTTCCCTTTGTTAAGCCCCTGTGAGCTTTATTTTCTTTTGTAAACCCACTTTACAAGCCTTATATCGGAAAAACAATATTCTTACCCAAGTCGTAAAGCTAGTTGAGTGTTATTCTTCATGTTGATATATGGAAGTGCGAAAGAAATAAATGTGGGGGTGTCTAAAATTTTGGTAGGACTATGACTGGTGGAATGGAACATATTATTCAATTTCAATTTATAAGTTTCATTATTGGTGCAATATTTTGAAAAAAAAATCGAAAAAGAAAGAAAAATTGATGAAAAAGAAAAGTGATGGAGGAAATAACTTTCAATGTTACAAAATATTCTACATTCATGATTCCTCCTAATGTCTTACAAGAAAATGTTGTGGTCGATTGATTACCCACAAGTGGATGGGATGTTAACAAGTAATAAAGTAATGTGTAATGTGTCGAATCCTCGAGAACTATGTGTTTGATCCAGTAAAGGCTAACACTACCCTTAATCGAATAGCAAAATCAATTGGTAACTAGACAATGTTAAATCTATCAAGTACTTTGAAATATTTATCAAAATCACGAGAAATATTGCTAAAATATAGAATCCCCCTTGCTACTCAATTTTTTGTTCAACAATTTAAATTGACAATCTCAAATCATGCTTGTTAGTTAATGTTCCTATTTTACTTGAAAACCTCTCTTGATAGTTATAAAATATATTCCCCTCATGTGACCTTCCTATCTCTCGATGAAAGATGTGAACATGATAAGTGCATTAAACGAGTCAGAACATCTTTAAAAATCATGTGAAGCATAAAAGTATATCTTTATCCTCTATCGAACTTCACAAAGTCTATTACTATATGCTGACGATCCTATTATCTCTCTCGATGATAATAAAATCTACAAATAATTTAACTAGTGGCCAATTAATTGAAACTAAACCATAATAAATATCCAAACAATTAAATTAATTAACGTCAATTAAATTATTCGAATTAAAAATTCATAACAATGGTTCATCACATCTAGCAATATAAAAGTTAGCCTAGCATGATATTGACATTAAACAAATAAAAGAGGAACGACATCACCAATAATTGACAGAACATAATTAATTCCAAATCCTTGGCACAATCCTTGATGAATTATTTGAACCAAAAAAGTTCTGGAATTTTATCTCTCAACCGCGAGCCTGTCTTCGCGTAATCTGCCACTTTTATTGTTAATTCTACAATTTAATTTCAGCCCAACGACGCCTCTTTTTCTATCTCACGTTGCCGCCTTTTGTGTTTGTATGTATAACTAGTCTCCGCCTCGTGCGATGCACGAGTTTTGTATAGATTTTGTTAATATTAGCGTGGAATATGCCGAGTATTTAAAAAAATAAGTGTCTTAAGTTGCTGAAAATGAGAAATTGAAGAGAAAGTAATTTCATTGAAAGCTATAAAATAACCATAAGGTAGACCAAAAATATATACAATATTATGCAAAATGAACTTGGCTTGTTTTTTAAAGATAATACTACTGAATTTTGTCATTCCATTTTTTACTCTATTTTTTCTTTCATTTTGTCCAATATAAATGAATTTGAGCCGGCACTTTCTAACTCTGACTGGTGAGTAGCTGATTTGAAAAGAGCTTTTTTGGCTGGAAGGGAGCAACTGTCATCTGCATCTGCTTACATCTATGTTAAAATTGTCCAAATTCTTTTCAGAATTAATATTTTTTTGACAATCTTGTTCTTCATCTACAATTAAACATTCGACAGAGATGATGTCAAATTTGTAATTGGATGAATTAGGTTCTGCTTGAGTCGCTTTGAGATAGAATGCTCTTTCAATATTTTGCATTTTTCCAATTATATCTCGAAAATCTGCTTGTGAACCCTGTGTATAAAAAATATGAATGTTATGAAGAAATCTATCAAATATATCAAAAGAGATTGGAGAAGACTGTAAATTATTACAAAGTTTGTTTCTTCCATCAAAGTTTGTGCATTTGTGAATATAAGTTTTTCTGCAACTTCACCAATTGCATTTATGCATCCTGTGACATCTGATAATTGGATATATGCTCTTGCTCTGAGATAAAGAGAGTAATTATTTATTTATGTAGTAAGAAACTATATATATATATATATATATAGAAAGGTGTGAAAAAATATATTTTACCAAGGAATAGTTTTGGAATTGGAACTTTTACAAAAAATACAAACATATATTTCACCAAAATCAGCGCTTGATCGCCGATAACAATTGCTGCAAGCCATATAACAACATTTTTTATCTATTTTTTCCATTTTTGCTGTGGCCTTCACCCAATAAAATTTTCTCTGAAAAAGGAAATTGTAATTAATAAAGAAACATAAATAGAAATCATAATATATTGTGTACAGAGATAGATGATTTTTAAAGTTCCATAACCCCGTGAATTTTTTTTTTTTGTTTTTTTTTTGCAAAGTTCAGTGACCATTTGGATTATTAACCCTAAATTGTATGTAACAGTCAAAACTAATATAAACTGACTGTGGCGTGTTGTACTACCATTTGTTCAGAGTTATAATAGTAAATTAAAATTAGATTTTAGTTTTTTAGCTTTTAAAATTTTCGCTTGGTATTAGAGTGCGTTCACTTTTAAAAAGTGTGATCAAGGAATATTTAAATAAACACCATTTCCCAATGTATATTTTAAATGATAAATTTAATGTTAAATAGCAATTAATTGTTCACATCAATCTAATTAACCTAAAGTTTAATTATTTAGAATTTTGCTTAACATGAAAAATTTAATTTGAATTGAACTAATCGTAAGAAAATCAATGTCCGATGTATTATATCCATACAAACATGTCAAAATGTCATGATATTTTGAATGACAATATTTCAAAGATATTTAAATTATTCATAAGTTAATTAATAATTATTAGTTACTCAAAGATGACTAAAAAATTAAATTGAAATCTAATTGAATTTGTTCAAGATCGAACTAGATCTGCACGAAGCATGCAATCTGTATCTATGTGTGCAGACAGTATGCACATGGGTAGACTGATTGGAATCTATTTTTCCCTCCAGTACTTCATCTTCCTTAGCCCGATCTCCAAATATCATATCAATTTACAAGAATTTCCAAATTAACTAAAGTTGAAAATTTAAAAGAAAAAAAAAAGAAAATTATAACTCGATCTTGAAATTACAATATTGAAGCTAAACAGAAAATTAAATCAAGACAAACTTGAAATAATGAATTATAATCAAGAACCGGTCACAATTATCGGATCACAATTTAAAATAAATATAATGATTCAATCATCATATAACTAATTATTCCTTAGATTTAATGACAAGATATAAAATATGAAAATCGCAAGAAAAAACAAGATTTAAATGTAAATAAATAGACAAAGAGAGATAATCGCAGAAACACGACATTTTAATAATCAACAATATGGAGAAATACAATATAGCAATAAGGCTTGAACAAATTTGAAAGAGGAGGCCTATATTTATAGGTACAAGGCATGCCATAAAGATGAAAATAATGTGGAATAAGAAAATAATATATTTTCAATAAAATCACGTCAAAATAAGGAAATAATATATTCCCAATAAAATCACGTGAAAATAAGGAAATAATAATTTTCCCAAAAAAAATCCTTCTAATTTGGGTCACAAACCCAATACTCCACTTTCCCTCTCCCATTCAAATAATCCTACGAGGTAATTTGGTATCTAAGCGAAATCCATTGGCGCCTCATCCAAAGTGAACACTTTCGAAGTGAGGCATCACTTTTTGTAGCAGTGTATTCTTGAGGTGGTTGTCATCTCCTGTGAAGGGCATCTTTGACATGTGTCAAGTTTGCCAAAGACACTCCATACGAAGATACTCTGTATGCTTGATATAGATTTGACAACGTTATAGCTGGTATGCTCAGTGAACCTTTTTGTCGACTTTTCAGATTATAGGCCTATAACATATGTGGCTACTTTTCAATTTATGTCAGCTAGGATTGTCACATTTGAACATTATTTATAAGCCATTAGGATGAGGCCACGCGTCAAGTATTCCATGGACTTTAATTCTTCTTTCTTGGACTAAAAGCTTACACTTACTGTCTTCCAAAAGTAATAAAATTTCGAGTGCAATTTTGAATATTTTTCACACATTTTCTTGGTAATATTCATTCTTGAACTCGGAACTTATTATATTCATCCGTTGACTTTCTCCCACTGATCTTGGTATTCAGTCTTGAACTCAGAACTTATTATATTCGTCCATTGACTTCTCCCAGGCACTAATACTTTTTCCGCCATTTGACTTGAGTGTTGGAGTGCCCGTGGTCATCGCATCTCGCCGGAGCTATGGTCACGATCATTCTAACATGGTGTCCAAGTTTTTACATGTTACATAGATGTGAAGAGCGAAAAAGTTGAAATCTGTTGACTGCAAGACCTCATAGAATTTCGGGGTCAACAATATCCATACATATAATCAGTAGAATATGATGACTGGCGCTGTTTTAATTTCAACTTATTTGGTGAGAAGTCCTCGTCAATTCAATAAAAAAATGTATTTTATTGTAAATTTGTATTGTCTTTCTTCCTCTAGCGCCCAGATTGCTAGCTTTTCACTTAGTTTAAAATTTGCAAATTGCATCAACTTTCTTTAACAATATATATTTGCATAGTTTGGTGTGAAGTCTGCATCCATTCAATAAACAAAATTTTCTGTTTCAATTTAATATAATTTTTTCTTCCCAAAGTCTCCATTACCCGCCTCTTATTCAATTAAGAAATTGCAGATTGCTATCAACATTCTTAAACAATATATACATTCATGATGTGTGGGTGGAAAAGATCTTGATTGCTTTCATTTGCTTCAATTCTCTATCATCCAAGCTGTGATAGGAGAGAACAGAAATGGCTTACGCTCGCGTTCTTTCTCTTACTCATATTCTACAGCGCACCCTGAAATATGATTCTTCATATATTCTTCCTGGGGAGAAAGAACAAATCGATTCCCTCCTTATAAAAATTGTTTACTTGCAAGATTTTCTTCATAATTTTCCACAAGAAAACATCGAATCAATAGAAGGTTTGGAGAGAAACATCAGCGATGCAGCATGTCAAATAGAAGATATCATTGAATCCTGGATTGCACATCGAGTTCTTGAAGAATCTGCAAGTCATAGCGGTGACATTTTTACGACTTTATTCCATAAAATAGAGAAACTAATTGAAGAAGTTGATTCCATAAAGACAAGGGCTGAGAAGATTGAGGATGAGAGTGGCATACAAGAAGATTTGGAGTGCAGCACCTCATTGCCTGTTAGTTCATTAAAACCAGTTTCTTGGGATCAGAGCACTATGGTTGGTCTTGATGATGCCTTCGCAGAAATCATGGATAGTCTTGTTAGAGATTCATCAAAACTTGAAATTGTCGCAATTGTTGGCATGGGTGGCATCGGTAAGACTTCACTTGCTCACAGAGTTTACATTGATAAATATATTGTGTATCATTTTCACATTCGTGCCTGGCTCACTGTGTCTCAAGAATATAGTGTGCGAGGAATCCTACTAGGCCTCTTAGATTCCATGAAAATACAAATTGATGAGAGGAATGAAAAGAGAATTGATCAATTAGGAGAACTTCTGTATAGGAACCTAAAGGATAGGAGGTATCTTTTTGTAATGGATGACGTGTGGGATATCAAGGCCTGGGACAGTGTGAAAATATATTTTCCAGATGACAAAACTGGAAGTAGAATCCTTTTGACTACTAGGCTAGAGAATGTGGCTAATTATATCAACTCTGGTTCTCCTCTTCATCGTGTTCGTTTTCTGAATGACGAAGAAAGTTGGAAGTTATTTCGTCTGAAGGTGTTTGGAAAAGGTTTTTGCTCTATTGAACTGGAAGAAATCGGCAAGAAGATTGCCCAAAATTGCCGAGGACTTCCACTTGCAGTTGCTGTGATTGGGGGCCTCCTATCAAAGGCCACTAAAACACCACATTACTGGAGAAGTATTGCAGAAAATTTCAGTTCGGAAATGACTTCAAATGATGAACAATGCTTTAAGATTCTTTCTTTAAGTTATAAACATTTGCCTTATCATTTGAAAGGGTGTTTCCTATATATGGGAATTTTTCCAGAAGATTTTGAAATCAATGTCAAGGTACTTATCAAGTTGTGGGTTGCAGAGGGAATCCTCAAACCAGCATGTTCTAAAACTTTGGAAGACGTAGGAGAGGAGTACTTTTTGGATCTCGTTCAAAGAAGTCTTATTTTGGATCAAAAGAAAGGGTCCAATGGAAAAATTAGAACATGTAGAATTCACGATCTGTTACGGGATCTTTGTGTCAGAGAAGCTCAAAAAGAAAAGTTTTTCCATGTCATTGAAGGAAGTCTTTATGGTACTCAAGGAAACACTAGTATGCGCCGTGTAAGTATTCATGATAAGAAGACTTTATCATCTTTTCAATTTTACCATGCGGCTGAAGGGACTCTCCAGTGTGAAGACAAAACACTATCATCTGTAGAATGTTCTTTCGATTCTAGGTCACTTAAAGTACTGCATATGCAGAAATCTGATCATTTGCCAGATGGAATGGAAGAATTGGTTAACATACGGTACATCTATTGCTACCATACACTGTCCATTGCATCAATAAATAAACTTCGGAATCTACAAACAATAGTTTGTTGGCGGTATTGTTGGAACAATAGTGCATCCATTGAACTACCACCAGAAATATGGAAGATGCCACAATTAAGACATGTCGAGTTGACTGATGATGTACTTCTTCCTGATCCTCTTAGTTCAGAAATTGAGGGGGAAGAGAATTCTATTGTTGTTCTAGAAAACCTACAAACACTCTCGAAGATAAAAAATTTTAGATGGACAGACGAGGTCCTAGAAAGAATTCCAAATCTACGGGAATTGGCTATCAATTATGATTATATGACGGCGGCTCGTTGGAAAGAAATCTGTATCAATAATCTTGTCCATCTAACTAAACTTGAATCATTAAACTATTGTACTGAATTGACGCACCCAAATTTCCTAGCCGATATCACTTTTCCGACATCACTTAGAAAGTTGACTTTAGATGGCATTTATACTTCCAACTTGCCGATTCTTGGTTCGATGCCAAATCTTGAAGTGCTGAAATTGAGACGCAGTACCTTCCTTTGGCAAGAGTGGGAACCAAATGAAGGAGAATTTCTTAAATTGAAATATCTGCTATTATGCGACATTGGACTGAAGCACTGGAGAGCTGACAGTATCCACTTCCCGAGTCTCGAGCGCCTAGTCATTTCAGTTTTGTTGCATTCAACGCTGGATGAGATCCCTAGTGGTTTTGGACAAATTTTGACTCTTCAATCCATCGAGCTGCATGGTTGTGGATATTCAATTGTAGAATCAGCAAAGAAAATAGAAGAGGAACAATTGAGTTGGGGAAATGATGCCTTCAAGTTATATATTAAATAATAATAAATGTGCAGAGTTTCAAAATTGCCCATTCCAATCGTTTGCATGTACCATTTTCTTTTGTGAACATTTCCATTTTTCGATTTTGGCTTTCTTATCTTTCTCTGCATTCTTAGTTCCTTTCCTCTGAATTTTGATACAGTCTCTGGTTCGAGGTATGAGAGCTTAGTCTAAACCAACTTCAATGTAGGAGCTGTGCATTAAGAGTGCAATTAAATTTCTCTAAAATTTGTATTGTACAACCATGAATTCATTTAGTGTCCTTGTTTGTCTATGTTGTTTCTTCTGCTTTCCTCTCTCCTTATTTGTGGTTCTCACATGATTTTATCAATGTTAATTGACAAAATCATGCTTCATGTATCATTGTTAATCTTGCCATGCTGGAGATATACAGTTGTGTGCAGTGCAGTACTATTGTTGGATAATAATTAGGAATTACCCTATTCATTACAGTATCAGAACACTCAATTTTTGCTTACAATTGTGGAGTATTTCAGATAATAATTTGATGGCTAAACTGTTGATTATTTCAAATAATATTTTGAAGATTGAACTATGGAGTAAAGAGATAGTACAAGTTAAAATTTTGCTTGGTTACAGAATAGACCTAATCTCGCCCATCATGTTGTGCATTGAACATTTAAGTATTTTTATTAGTATCATGTTTTTGCTCAACTCATTAGTCTTATCCATTACTTCTATATATCCTATTTGTCGAGGTTACTCTATTCAAAGCATGTATATCATATGATTTGCATTCTCTCACTTGTTGTTTAGTGTACGATGAACCAAATTGTCCACACCATTCATGACAGAGGGCAAATCGTTCATACCCTGCCTCAATTCCAAGGTGCAACCTGTCATAAAATTAAGAACTTGATCCCCTCGAATATGGTGGATGGAATGAAGGACAAAATTCAATAATCGATAATATTATGTAAATTCGTGAACTTCCTGCTTCCTAGTTTCTCTTTCAACCTCGCCTTGGGGAATAACAATTATCCCTTTCCCCTACACAATCCCTCATCACTTACGAGGTTTTTACAATGTTGAAACAACAATTATTATTATCGTGCTCTAGTGCTTTGCTTTCTTCTGTTTCTTTGCAAAGGTGGTGAGACGTAACTATAGATTATGCTCTCTCCATTGTAATTAATTAAAAAGTATCATAGCAATCTATATATATATAGTATTCTTACCATTTTGTAATTTTTTTTTTTTACTAACAATCACCTAAAAATTGAATAGGAGTTGTCACAAGGATTCCTACTCAAACAAAGCTCATTATGATCTTATGGCGGATCCCATGATATGTTTGATTCCAAGTAAATAGTACAATCCATCTTAATTAATACACATTATTTCAAGTTTAAGTGGATAATATTATTGTCCTAGGAACAGTAGTCAGCTCTTGTCAGCGTTGGTAGCAATTAATATTAAATTTATTATGTCAAGGAAATATTGTAATCACGATACTAAACATTTAATTTTGATGCAAATTTAACTCAAACCTTTAATTTGTCATACACACAATACCAATTTTTTCAAAAATACGCACATGAAGTTCAAATGGATGATTTTTGTTAATTTGACTGTTAGTTATCAATAAGAATAAAGTTTGACCGCTTTTGGCCAATTTGAAAAGTGTAAAAAGGTACTTTCATATTATTCTAGATAAAATAATTATATAAATTAAATAAAGTTTCAAAAAAATAAATGAAAGGTTCTTCTTCTGCTTCCCTCTACCCCCACCCTCCATTCCCATCCTTACATTAAGCTTCTTGAGGACGGGTCTTGGAGCTGCATCATGGGTTAATTCCCTGACCCAATAGGTGTCTGAGGCTACCCCAGCAGATTTTGATGCCTTCTCTGTTGAAACAACGGTAGCACCACCCTCCATTTTTCTCTAAGAACTAGCAAATTAAACTGAAGAAACCCAAACGAAATGCAGACCAAACAGTTTGGATTCTATCAAATGGCAAAAATATAGTGTTATAATGGTATAAGGAAAGATTATATTGCGAACCTAACGGTGGTGGTGGTGCCTGGTGTTGAGGAGGTGGCGCCGGCGGTGGCGGTGGCTTTTGGACTTAGTTTTGGTTTTGGCGGCCAGGAATGGGGATTGTGGGCAGAGGGAAGGAGAGGAACAATTTTTTTTTCCCCTTTTTTTATACATTTTATTCAATTTATATAATCCTTTATGTAGAATAATATAAAAATGCCATTTCACCACATTTAAATAGGTCAAAATTGGTCGTTAAACTTTTTATTTATATGGACAACTAAGGGTCAATTAATAGAAAGTCAGAAACCATCCAATTGAACTCCATGTGAGAGTATTTAAGGGTTTGGTACCGTGGGTTTCATTAATTAAATGTTTGGATCAAGTCAGCACAAAAGTGAATGGTTTAGTACCGTGGCTACAATTTTCCCTTATTTGAAACCAAAAAAAATCACAATCATTCATGTGCTAGTTGTTTAAAACGAAATTTGACATGAGCGGCGAGTAGTTCATT
This sequence comes from Olea europaea var. sylvestris, assembly GCF_002742605.1. Classification (NCBI taxonomy): domain Eukaryota; kingdom Viridiplantae; phylum Streptophyta; class Magnoliopsida; order Lamiales; family Oleaceae; genus Olea; species Olea europaea. The sequence goes on from NW_019229022.1 coordinate 185,021, forward strand.
GTATATCTCTATTATTTTATTAAGACAAATTAAAGTGTGTTTGACTAAGCTTAAAAAGATTTACTTATATGTAAATTTTTTAAAAATCTCCATTTTTATTTATTAAAGTTGAAAAAGCAAATTACTTATTTTGAAAATTAAGAAAATAAATTTCAAATTATATAACTGTTTTTGTTATAAGTTCAAAAAATTAAAATATCCAAGCATTTTTAAGCCCTTTTACTTTAAGGCAACTATGAAAATTGGCTTGTTATATTGATTTTTTTTTTTCCTTTTTTGTCTAAAAAATCTTCTCTTTACTACAAAAAAATATAAATATCCACTATAGTCACTTCTAAAATAGTAATTTCTCTATTTGACCCCAAATTGTTGGTTGAGTTGACAAGAACTTTTGTCCATATTATATGTTTGTTCATCTTCTCTTCCTCGCCTTCCTTTTGTGTCTTTATCTACTTACAAAAACTCAGGTAATATGGCATTCTTTAGAAAGACTTCCAATTTCAAAAATTAATTTTTACAGATATGTCATTCCAATACTTTCCCAATTACTATTATACACGAAAATATAAATTAAAAAAGAAATGAACCAAGTCTATAAATGGAGAGCAATTATTTTTATAATTAAATATCGACCGGAGAAAAGGTCTTGTAATAGCTATTTAGGACACTATTTTTCAAATTTTGGTTATTCTAGTAGTACTTAAATTTGTTTGAAAATTTCAATACACCAAATTGATTATATATATAACCAAATCAAAAAGATCTATTATTGTTTGTACGGGATGTTTAGAAAAGCACGTCAAAGTGTTCCCTAGACTTCGTCCATACGAGATGTTTAATATTACCGTCTAACCATGATTTTAGCTTTTTAGCATTAGACTTTGTTTAGGTCCACTTAAACACATAAAACCTTGAACTTTGGCCTTACCGTCTAACTACACTTTCAGTTTATCAAGCATTACTAATAATGCATGGAAGCATAATTAACAAGCCCCAATGGATCCATTGATATTCTCAGCTTCACTACACCAATAAAATCATTTTGCAACACTTAAAAGACATTATTCATTGATTGAATGTCGCTGAAGGAGTTTATGGCAAAATTCTAATAAGCGAATGCTACGATTGGTTAATTTTATTGAGTTTTAGCAATATTTTTAAAATGAATGCTGCCAATGCCACATTTTGCAACATTCATTTGAACGTTGCAAAGATTTCCACTTTTTGCAACATTCATTGAGCCCTACAAAAAATCCCACTTCTCGCAATGTAAAATGAATGTTGCTGCAGCTTGCATGTTTCCCTTTTGGTAACTTTCAAGTGAATGTTGCGAAATGTCAGGGAACATTCAGCAACGTTGAAAAGTTGTCCGACCCAAATCAAGAGAAAAACTCAACAAAATCATTTCAAATTAGCCCTAATTTATCCTTTCTTCTCGTCTCCACCTCTCACTTGTCTCTCATCAAAAAAGCCTACCCAACTCACTTAAAAATGGCCGAAATCTCCACTTTCAGCGACACCCAGGCTATGCCCATATCTAGGTCGACCAAGCACCTAATTCCGCTCCTAATGATATATTTGTAACATCAAACAAAGGTGCGAATCGAAATCCACAGCAAATTTCGTCTACAATGAAACCGGACAGTTCAAAACCAAATTTCAGCGCCGACGATGCAAACCAAGGTCACGGACCACCTCCCCTACCACCGCCTTATCATGACGAAGCTTTTGCACATATGGGTCATCAGCAATATTAACTCAATTTGGCAATTTGTCATCATTTGACTTTTTTTAGTTCTTGTCTGTGAAGAGGTTGGTGCTTGTGGATGGTAAATTTCTTCGTGTGCCCTGTTTACATGTATTATAAGCACACATACACTTGTTTATATAAACCATCAATGTATGTTTCAAGTTTCAAGTTTCAAGCTAAGCGACCATTAAAAAGCGTAAAAGCTGGCTAAGGTAGTGGGTGATTTTTCAAAGAACGCTGATTTTGAAGTCTATATGTATATGAAATTGCTATGCAAACTTACGAACATCATTCAAATGAATCCTCTTAATTTTCCTTGCAACTTGTTCAAAAGAGCGAATTTGCAATGTGGCAGATGTGCAAAGTTTACACAATTAATTTAACTCATGATTTTGTCCAAGATGATCCAAGTAATAGATCTGAAGTTTCCAATTTTATTATTCTAATGTTTGAAGGTACATATATTGATGATGACATACTTTTATTCAAGGCTAAAACATAGGAAAGAAATGATCTTTGTTTCAATTCCAACCTTTGATAATTCGGGGTACTTTTAGTTTAGCCTAGTCAAACTAACCATTTTTCACATCGACCAAATTTTTTTAAACATTCACCGCAATGGCCTTTTGAAATGTAAATGACGATTTTGCCCTTTTATGTTATGTAATTACAAAAACATATCATTGTTAAAAAGACAATAATATCCTTTCTAAATAACAAATAAACCCAAACACTTCCCACGTAAATTTCAAAACCAAATCAATTTTCTTATCAGTTTCTGCAACATAGATAATAAGAAAGTTCATTTTTCATCTGCTTCAACATTGAGATCTTACAAAATTATGCAAAGTTCAACAAGAAAATATTATTCACAACCATCACTCAAATTGGTAAGTACATTTACGTATTTTTAATTTTGTTATATCTAAATTAGTATATTGTTTGAATTTTTAAATCTTATTTCGACTTGGGCAAATAAATTTTTACAGTCTTAAATGGATCTATATTTTATTTTAGCAAGAACGATGAAGAAAATTCGTCTGAATGCATATTATTTAAGAAAAAACTCATGGGCGTCTGCAAAATCGAAAAACCAAACAGATGCCAGCTGTTTGTTAATTGTTACTACGACTGTTAAAGTCGTGTGTTAGGTAACAGCCGTTTGTTTCCAATTTTTTTCCTTATTTTTTCCACTTATTTACAATTTTTTTAATAAATCGTCATTTCTTAATGCAGATATGGGATCGGCTGCAATCCCAGTTTGTTGCTTTGGTAAATTTGAAATGAAGAAAAATGATCGATGTTTGAAAATGGACGAGTAAAAGACATGGTTCTACTGCAATTCTGATAACATCAAGTACATCATATGCACTAATGTACAATGAGTTACAGAACTAGCTCAAAGTCGACCCCTCTTAATATGACATGAAATTGGAATCACTATTCGGTAAGAAAATTCCACCTGTAACAATTACTTCTGAAGTTGAAATGCAGATTTTAATTGAATTGAACCAGAAAAATTCTATTCTTATTTACGTAACTTTGGTGAAGAAGAATGTCCCTGAGAGTGAACACGAAGATTTCAATGGAGGGGATCATAATGTGAATGATTTTTGGAATACAGTGGAGAAAGCTCATGAGGGTTCATCACCAAGATTTCACTGTTACGTACAGAATTCTCTCGACAGTTGAAGACAACGAGAATGAAAATGCATTCACAAATGAAAATTTGAATGCTTTATCCTGTTGAGGACGTGAGTCGAGTGAGAACTCACAGGCTGGACCGAGTACACGATCCACTAATTGTTCGCGTTTAGTTCCCGATGACAAAGATTTATATGTCGAGCAATGTTCGAAACAAAGAAAGATTTATAGAATGTTATGCAACGGATTGCTTCGAAACAAAACTTCGAGTTTAAAGTGAAGAAATCAAACAAGTCGACGTACACAATTATCTACATTGACGACGGTTGTCATTGGCATTTGCAAGCGATGAAAATAGACACAAACGAGTTCTTTGTAATTCGTAAGTATGCAAGGGAACATACTTACGAAGTTGGTATTCGTCGAAATGATCACAGGCAAGCCCGAGCATGGTTCATTGGTCAAGAAATAATGCACAAGTTTCAGGACCCACGAATGATCTATAGACCTTCGAACATCATTAATGACATCCGTCGAGAATACAGGGTGATCATGAACTATCAGAAGGTTTGGAAGGCCAAAGAATGGACATTGGATGACTTCATGGGTTCGACCGAAGAGAGTTATTCTAAATTGGCCAGGTATTTTATTGTTTAGTTGCTTATTTAATATTTTAATTGTTAATTATTTATTTCAATTGTTTTTTGTTTATTTAATATGTAATTACTTATTCTGATTATTGTTTATTTAAATAGGTTAGGAATTGCTATAACATGGGGAAAACTAATAATGGATCGACATTTTTTATTGAGAGGAATGACGAGAATCGCTTCAAGTATTTCTTAATGGCCCTTGGGCAATGCGTTTGAAGATTTCAAAACGCGATGCGACCCCTAAGTCTAGTAAACGGTACAACCCTTAAGGCTAGATACGAGAGCAAGTTGATTATTGCCACATGTCAAGTGCCATCATCCAAATTTACCCTCTTACATTCGACATAGTTGATGGAGAGAATGATCTAGCGATGCATTGGTTCTTCACGAAGTTGAGGGAAGTAATTGAGGACATCGAAAACCTTGCATTCATAACCAACCGAGAGCAGTCAATAATAAATGGTATCGTCGAAGTCTTTTCTGAGGCACATCATGGTATTGTATGTACCATATACAGGGAAACCTGAAGACTAGGTATCGAGGCAGTGGCATCGTTGTGTTGTTTAGGAGAGCTGCAGAACTTACACTTTGAAGAGTTTGAGAAGTTCATAGTTGAAATAGAAAATAAATCGCATGCTGCATGGGAGTATCTAACAGAGATGGGGATCGAACATTTCCAGGACGTCGATACAACATGATGAGGTCAAACAATGCGGAGTTGCTCAATGCCTTATTCAAGAAGGATCAAGAGTTACCAATTCTTACAATGATTGAGAACATTCGTGAAAAGTTAAAATAGTGATTTCATGATTGGCGTGAGGAATTACAGAGTTGCACAAGTGTGCTAGCTCCGGCTCAGGAAGATAAACTCTTCAAGACTCTAGATATGGCTAGAAAGGTATGCGTAGAACCATTGGATCAGTTTCGCTTCTCTATGAGATATGCACGTAATTTCAGATATATTGTGGACTTGAATGGTAGCAGGTGCACGTGTAGACAGTTTTAATTGGAGATTTTTATATGTGCACATGTAGTGAAGTGGCTATACATAGATGATCCCCACCACACACCTTGTGTAGTGCTTTTTATACGGCTAATTATTGGAGAACATTGTATGTCGAAACAATATTCCTTGTATCAAAAGAAGTCGAGTGAGAAGTTTTCGATCACATTCTCTCACTGAATAATTGTTGCCACAAGAAGTTGGACCACATGCTTTTAAACGTAGACGAACGTCTAGAATACGTCTACCAGAGAATTTTCCCAACCTCGTAAGTGTGACAAGTGCGACACAGCGGGGCATACATAACGTTTTTGTATAAGTTAAATTCCACTACATAGTGATGCAACAGATGTGTAATAAAATTTATTTATTTAATATTTATTTTTAATTGGTTATGAATATTAATTGTGTATGTAATTTTCATTTTTATTTAATTAATTGTTTTTAATTAATTAATTAATTATTTATTTACTTAAATAATTAATATACATAAATAATTAACATCATAAATGAAGTATTTAAATAAAGAAAATAATACACAACTACATTTAGACACGATGTACAAATCAATATTTAAAGTGTTTACAATCATTTCCTAATTACGAAAAAATCAATATTTATTGCATTTATGGATCACAATTAAATTCGTATAAATCGCGCGCTAACTTATTTCTCCAAATTTGTATCCATGATTAGTTGATTTCATCAACCTTGTGTCCTATACTAAAAAATTTTATGTACTTTAACATGTCGCAATTACCCATGCAATTGGATAATAACGAGTTAGATCATTACCATGCAGTTAAAAAATCAAGTATTAAATTTAAAAAAATTTACAAACACTTACAATATTGTCTGCCTCGCCGTCTTCGTGTCCCGTACGATGGCTAGTCTGTCCTACATAGTCAACCCCGCCCGTCTAGCCATCATAGAAACGAAAATAGCGATGGACTCCAAATTTTGCTTGAGCTGACCTTGTGTCAAACATGAATGATTGGGGGTCGTACACATAAATAGTAGACTCAGCGAATATAATCTCCAAAGTTATACAGTGATGATTCATGATCAATGGTACATACATATGCGTATAACCCTCCCATGTCTTTTCCTCGACAAATGGCCACATCCCTATGGTCTACTAGAGCATATAGTCGGGCACCACATACTTCTTACTAGTACATTGGAACGACTGTACTCAATGTTAATGGTTCGTCCGAACTCCGAGTTTAGTATGACTCAGCCAGGACTGTCAAATGATCTGGATATCTTTGAACTGGATCACACAAGTTCATGGCCAGGTCGATTTACTACATTAAGAAATACTAATAAAAAAGGGCATTATTTCATTCCGTAAACAAAAAACTATGTACACATAAAAAATAACAATATGACTACTTCACTTACATCGTCGGCGAGCCAAGCTCTTGAAGTGATGATTTCGTGGAACCACTTATAAGCATCGAAGATAGTCATTTGACTGATCGTACGACTGGCCCTGAAAAAATAAACAGAAAAATGTTAAAGAAGTATATACGAGTAATGTAGCATACTTTACTAATATCATGAATACTTACTCGAGCAAAACTCTTTTCCACTCCGTCTTGAACGCTTTCCATTTGACATGTTTCACCTCCCGAAATAAGTTGGGAAATGTCCCATCAGCGAACCTCCTCTTCTTTATCTCGACAGTGAAGGGAGAAACAACGTACTGCAACAGCAATATCGACGTCTTTTCGATTGCCTGCTCAGTCATGTTAACATCATGCTTCTTACCCTCAGTTATGACGGGCCTCCTTTCCTGTTTCTTTTCCTCCTCTGCCCCAAGGATTGCCTGCTCCGTCATGTCAACCGCACACTTCTTACCCCCTCCGCCGCCTCTCCCATCCCCATCGGGGCTAGCCCTTCCATGGTCTCCTCTCCCATCGCCTCTTCTGTCCCCATCGAAGCCATCTCCTTCGTTCTCCCATTTCCCGCCACCTCTCCCGTCCCAATCGGGGATAACAAAAATGATTCTAATGCATCATCTGTCAAAAATTGTAGGTGAGCTTTCTCTCCGCCACCTTCTCCATCACCCTCTCTGCTAGTCCATCGCCTACCCACAATATCACCTCCGAGCACTGCAACCTCATTTTGGAGGTCTACGACGTGGGCACGTAGCACTCTAACATCGTAGGATAAGTCGTCGACCCTCCCCATCAACTGTCGCTCCACATCCGCTCGAGATGCTCGCCAATGATGCATCTGAGGGCATCGTGTCTCTAGTCGCTTCACAAAGCACGCACTGAGTACGGGCACAGTCTCATTCCCTCAAATCTATAACATATACAATTATTATATATAAATTTAGTAGTATAAATATTTTGACGTTGATTATGTAAACATTTACCTGCTCCATCAGGGACAATCCGTAGATATCGTACTTGTGCATGGGCCCCTTGGGCTTTAAGTACGATCTGATGAAGTTGTGTACGGTGTCCTCGAAAGATCTTCGGCCCTATGGATAGTTGTTAAAGCCATAGATGTCATTGATGATCTCCAGGTGGAAAAGGTCGATTGCAGTCTTCTTCTGGTGACACCACACCAAGGTCTTAAGGATGTATTCCAGACCTAGCTTTAGTTCGTCTAACACTAGTCACACTCCCTGATCACTTCGATCAGCTGCGGTAGAAGTACCATCCCCTGTCGCTAGAAGTAAGTGTCGTATAGTTTGTTGCCTCTCTAAGTACCGTCATGAGCTGTTTCATCGCTTGTAATCTTGAGTCTAGTGATTAGGGCAAACTCGAACATAGAAAAACTGGCGACCTTGCCCCCGAGGTCGAAGTGGAGGGCATCGCCGTCGATGACTTGGTCTCTGCAATGCCAACCTAATTACAATTCCTAAAATCCCAAGAATTTTGGTCACGCTACAACAATTCTCCACCTTGAACCAAATTCCATTACAAGAAATTATTCCAAATGTCTCCAAATAAGCACATTCCACCTCTTCGAAGCCCCACTGGGCTAAGCTAATGACAAACACCTACTAAGTTTAACTAATGCTCAATCTTAGCAATGGGAAGTGGTTTTGTCATCATGTTGGCAGGATTCTCCTTGGTATCAATCTTGCTCACTACAATGTCACCATGAGCAATTAATTTACGCACAAAATGATGCCTCACATCAATGTGCTTAGTCCTCTCATGGAATATCTAATCCTTAATTAGAAATATAGCACTTTGGCTATCATATTACACTGTAGATATCTGCAAGTCTTTCCTGATTTCACCAATTAATCCCCTCAGCCACATAGCCTCCTTACAAACTTCAGTAATAGCCATGTACTCTGCCTCTGTTGTAGACAAAGCTTCTGTATTTTGCAAAGTAGCTTTCCAGCTGATAGCAGAGCCTCCAAAGGTAAACACATACCTTGTGAGTGATCTCATTTTATCAAGATCCCCTACATAGTCTGAATCCACATATCCAATGACTCCTTCTGAATTGCTTCCAAAATGCAGACAAACATTTTTAGAGCTTTTCAAGTATCTAAGGATCCACTGCACTACTTTCCAATGGTCCTTTCCAAGATTTGCCATGTATCTGTTAACTGTACTGACTGCATGTGCCAAATCATTTCTTGTACAAACCATTCTAATTATTTCATAGCCTTTGTTGTGCTCCCTATTGCAATGAATTTTACAAAATTTTGACTTACAATTTTCAGGGGACGGAGGTGCTTCGCTTGCTATGTTTGGTTCGAGAATGTGGAATATTATTTCGAAAATATTTATAGCACTTGTATTATCGCACAATACCGTCATAGTACCCTACTCAACTCCATAATCACTCAACATCTGTGTCATCCTAAGCATTTGAGCACAACAACTTCCTGCAGCTATATATTTGGCTTCAGACATGGACAAAGATGCAATTTTGCTTCTTACTTATCCAAGCTACAAGATTGTTCCAACATAGAAACGACCACTTGGTGTGCTTTTTCTATCATTGGTATTCTCAGCCAAATTAACATCAGAATAGCCAACCAAATAAAGATTTGAATCTCTAGAGTACAAGATCCCATATCTATAGTGTCAATAATGTATCGGATGATACGCATCACAGCACTTAAGTGTGACTTCTTATAGTCAGCCTAAAATCTCGCACAAACTCCCACACTAAATGCTATGTCTGGTCTACTACCAATAAGATAAAATAAACTACCTGTTAGACTCATATACAATGTTTGATTAACACTTTTACACGTGAGATCATGACCTAAATTAACACTAGTGCTCATGGGCATTCAAGTGAGTTTCCTACTATCTAATCTAAATCTTTTTACTGGTCCTTAGCATATTTTGATTGAGACGTAAACACCCATCATCCATTTGCTTTACTCGCAAAACAAGAAAGAAACTTAGTTTTACCACTAGACTCATCTCAAATTCTTGTTTCATGCATTGGGCTAATTCATGAGTGAGAGTGTCAATGGGAGATCCAAAGATGATTTCATCTACATAAATTTGTGCTATGGAGATGGTTTTCTCCATTTGTTTAATGAACAATATTCTATCCATACCACCTCTCGAGAACCTATATTCTAAGAGATAAGTAGTTAGTGTGTCATACCAAGCTCTAAAATCTTATTTTAGTCTATACAAGGCCTTTTTGAGCTCATAGACATAATGGGAAAACTTAGGATTGATAAATCATTTCGGTTGTTCAACATATGCCTCTTCTTGAAGTATTTCATGAAAGAAAGCACTCTTGGCATCCATTTGATATAAATTGAAACCTAGGGTATAAGCTACAACAAGTAGGACTCTGATATATTGAAGATGAGCTATAGGGACAAATGTATCATCGAAGTCTATATCTTCTACTAGAATGTGTCATTGGGTAACTAACCTAGCATTATTCCTAGTTACGATACCTTGATGATTAGTTTTATTCTTGAATATTAGCTTAGCACTAATAATGTTACAATCCTCAAGCCCAGGTACCAAACTCCAAACATCGTTTTAATGAACTGGTTTAGTTTTTCATGCATTACATTTACCCAACATTCATCACTAAAGGTTTCTTCAGTTTTTCTTAGATTTAGTTTGGGATACGTAACTAGGGATGTCAAGTTATTCACAACTCTCCTATGTAGTCTCACCCCTTCTTCTAAATCCCTAATGTTATTATCATTAGGATGAATAGAATTAACTCTAGATGAAGGTTCCTCAAGAAGTTTAGGCTTAGCACTTGGTGATTGTTTCATAGGAAACTTAGTCTTATCACTAGATGATGGTTTCTTAGTTGAAATATGTAAACCTTTTCATGAGCTTGGAGGTTATGGGTTAGGTATTTTTATATATTCATTGATAGGATCATCACTTAATTGATTTATTTCTTCCACATATCCTAATGGTGCCTGCTCACTCAAAGCATCATCAATAACAACATTTGTGGATTCCATCATTACCTACGTACGAGAATTGTATACATGATAAGCCTTACTATTCCTAAAGTACCTTAGAAATATTCCTTTATCCCTCTTAGAGGCGAATGTACCAAAATTCACTCTATTTCTCAAAATGTGAAACTTGCTACCAAATACTCCAAAGTATTTTTTAAAGTAGGCTTTCCAATGAGTAATTGCTTTCATCAAAGTACAGAAGTACAAGTGACTAACTCATTTTGATATTTATATGGGTTAAGAATCAAATTTAGGCCTTGATATCAATTGAAATAATAAAGTTAGTGATACGACCCGTCCTGAATCACTTTATAGACCCGAAACGTGACATGCATATAATAACAATAACCAAGAGAGGAATTATTCTTGTAATCATGATAAAATCATCAATATATACTCGAAGCATTTTCATTTGAAACTTCGATTTTTATTTGGGCCATTGAAACACCTACTATGCACCGGATAGAGTTCTGTAAAATATCACCAATAGCAATCAATAATCAACTGGGCATAGTCGAGTGGCCCATCTTCCTGTGATCACCAGAGGTACATCCCCTGACGGCCTCCATAGTCACCCAGGACGTATCCCACCCGAGATGCTAATAATCACAATATCACAGTCGAGTGGCCCGTCTTCCTGTGATCACTAGAGGTACATCCCCTAACAGTCCCATGATCACCCAGGAAGTATCAGCAATCATCATATCACAAAGACATGGCAAATGGTCAATCTTCCCGTGATCACTAAAGGCACATCCCTTGACTAGCCTTGCGATCACTCGAGAAGTAACACTTACTGCTAACATAATAGCACGTCTCGAATGCCTTAATGCCCTAGTAGGGGTCGATAAAACATATCTCAATTTCAACCTCAAAGTAATCCGTATACAATCTTTAAATTCCACATATGTCTTAATAAAAGAACATTTTATAATAATCATGTAACTGAGATAATTCACATAACACACGTAACATAATAGTATAATCAACTTGTCAATATTTGAAAATATTTAAGCTATGTTTCTGTTTGTTAACTCCTAATCACCTTGGACTATCATATATTATATCTAAACCAAAATCATATCGCCATAATCCAACATATATATTCTAAGGTTAGAAATATGTCTACGTGCCATGTCAAAAGATATATAACACAGGATCCCCAACATACAACACAATAGGCAATAAGCTCAAACTAGCAACCCACAAAATAACCATACAGGTCGTCATCCATGTACATTGAACTCAAGAATCCTGGAAGAGCTCCACAGCTAGCCCTAATCTCTATGTAGTTCTATGCTCACCTACAATGCAAGAACTACATAAGCCAATGCTTAGTAAACAAAAATCATGCATGTCATGAATATGAGTAATAACGATATATGCCTCTTTGCAATTTACTTTAAACATCATGATAAAGATGCGTCATATTCCAATATTCATTAAAGTCGACTGGAAATCATTTCATTTGAAATCTTTCATTTCATTGGAACATTGACCCACCTACTATGCACCAGATAGAGCTCTGGATAATATAAATATGAATAATTAAATGACCAATATGAAATCGACACCGGTGAGTGGACCATCCTTTCTTGACCACTAAAGGCCCGTCCCTCAACTACCCCTATAATCACCCAAGAAGTCTCCCACCTGGAGGGCACAGTCTAGTGGTCCACCCTCTCATAATTACCAAAGGCCCATCCCTATCTACTTTTGCAATCACCCAGGAAGTATCGCCCACGATACCCAACATATCACATAAGCACGCCTCACATGCCTCAGTGTCCTAGTAGTGATCAATAATATTTATAAAGAAAACTTAATTTTAAATCATGTTTCACATTCAGGATTTTCAATCATGATCACATGTCGTGCATGCAAATAAAAATGCTCATGAATGACATATTTAATGAAAATCATTGTCAATAGGTATCGCAACTGCATACTCAATGACCATAACCATCATATGATATGCAATGAACCGCTTATCAAAGTTATGTAAATCTTTCAATATTACCACATCACAAATGCTAGGTTCTTGCATTGTAGTTACAAATGGATTTTTACTTACCTTTCGTCCTTGTGTGTGTGCAAGCTCCTATGGAGCGTATATCAATTTCCTTTTTTGCTCAACGTCGAAAAATCACCTGTATTACCATCTCATATTAAAGACAATCCTCAATTTAATAACCTTAACACACACAATCCCAAAATTCGTCCGTTCACGCCAACATAATTTAGACAAAATCATCATTTCAAGTTACTGTTGACATTACAAACTAATCCCATAAATCTCGTTGTTTCTTGAGTCCAACTCTCAAAATTTTACCACACTTCTATAACATGTATGTGAAGGTAATAATGTCATAAAGTTGTGATAAGGAAAGGGTTTTCAGCCTTAAACATAGTCCATTTTCTACAACACCAAATTAGGCAGTTTTCCTTGTGACGGTTTTCGATTTCCATTTTATTATCACGTTACAAATTAAATTCCAGGCTATTAGAAGACCATTTATATCCTTCTAACTCCCATATAACAAAATTCATTTACATAGATACAATTTGTATCTTAAGTATTATCTAAAATCAAAGTTTATACCATCCAAATTCATCAATCAATACATCTCTATCCCTGTTGGTTCCTTTCAGGTTCTTGTACTTGATTACCCCTCTTTTCGCCATCATAAAATATCAACAACCCTCCTAATTAACCTCAAGTAAGTTTAGAGTTTTAACATATTATAAAACACCCAAAAGAACTAAAAAAAAACTTCAAAACCGTAACTTAAACTCACCTCCTCAAATTGCAATTGCAGCTTCTTGTTTTCTTATCCCTTTTTGCTTCCTTTGCTTTCACATCCACTTGGGGATATCTTTTCAGAGTCAAATCTCTTATTTAGGAGCTATTTAAGGAGTCTTAAGGATTGTGTTCATGAGTGATACTTAAACGTGAAGGAATTTGTGATTACAAGATAAGTATTCCCCAAGCATGAGGTATCCAAGCAGGATGTGGCTCCTTGCAGCCAAATTTGACTTTTTTCCTACCTTATATGCGGTCATTTGTGACCTAGAAGATGCATATCTATCCCATATAAAGTGCTAAGGATTTAGAAGACATGCTGGAGGTCTTAAGGTTGAAGCAATTATATGTAAAAGTGATAAGTCTCCTAGCATGAGCTGTTTAAGTAGGAAGTAGCTTCTTGCAGCCAACTTTGACCTCTTCCTTGCACCATATGGAGCCATATGTGACTGAGAAGAGTTATATCTATCTTTTGTAAAGTGCTAAGGACTTATAAGAAGTGTTGGAGGCTTAAGGTTGAAGGAATTAAAGGTTAAGGTGACAAGTCATCACATGTTAAGTAGGTGTTGTCTCCTTTTGATTAAATTCTGATTTCCTACTTATCCTTGGAGGGTTTTTATGAAATTTAGGGATAATATACCACATATAAGAAGTCTTAAAGGATTGGTAGACGTGAATAATGCTTAGGAGTGAAGGAATTGACCATTACAAAGACAAATGAATAGGCATGATGTGTACTACGCATCGAGGTGTTCCTTATAGCAAAATTTGATTTTACATCTATCCTGCAAGTATAAATCAAGTGTCCTAGGCTTATTTTAATATCTTAAAAATCCATTTTACTTTCCATAATATCCTAAAATATATTATAGAGCCAATTCCTTAACTATTCATTTGATTACTTACCCGATTGACATCCGACTCTCGATCGATTTCAATAATTCGCACCTCAATATTTATAACATCATCTGAAACATATATTATTGTTTCGTATTCATGTCACTTCATGCCTCATGTCCCAAATATGGTAATTACCTATCTAGGGTTCAAAGTGACCTAGATCAGCCGAATGAAAAGCTTGAATCTTTGTCGATACTAATTTTTGGCCCTTCCGATATTACATTACTTACCAAGCCAATCTCCAGCATTTAGTTAACCTAATTTTCTATCATAGCTCAATACAAAATTCACCGCCTTGGTTGATGAGTCGAAGGTTATCACCATGTAAAGATTCTAAAGCCTTAATGATCGAATGTACCGTTTTAAGAGAAAGCAATAGGAAATTGATGCAAATGACAATGTAATTAGCATGAAATATATGAATCATATTGGCCAAATGTATAACGTGAAGTTCGGGGTATTACATGACACAACCATAAATAAGGCATGCAAGCCTTTGCTATTCCAATTACACTCATTTAAATTAGCCTTTGACTATTTTTCTATCGGGGTGGGAGTGAGGTGACAATATTATTAATAATGCTAGAAGAGGCAGCCCAACAATTTGCCATACTCAACCATATACACTCATCCAAAGATTTTAAAAAGGCTCTCGTCCTAACCTTCTAGTAAGCATAATTACTACTATCAAAATATGGAGGGACAGTTGATGAACTACTCATCTAAACAAATTAAGGTCAGGACACGAATTTTAGCTCTGATACCAATTGAAAGTTCTTACTTAGTCGATTTAGTTTGATCTTACGTCGGAATTAACACAATTAAAAGAAGTCACTTTTTAATTGTTTATAGATATTCAATCATACAAGTCCAATTTGTCCTATGTTTGAATGTCACAGTCAATAATCAAAGCAATAAATAATATCAGATATATTGAAGGAGAAACCCAACTGGGTAAAGACTCCGGGATGAAGCCAGTTACCTTTATTATAGACAGTATGGATTTACAGTTATATGGTGCCTAGCCAACTCTACTAGACTTCCCTATCTTTTTCGTGTACTTTCTAAGATCTGTTGACTCCATGAGCTTCCAAATCTTCTACAATTGTCTCTTTCAAGTAGAACTTCAAGAATCTCCATTTCTTGAAATCTTCACACTCTTATAGCCCAATCCCTCTCAACCTTCAGCAGCCTATGAAGTTCAATTGAGAAAGTACCTCTCTAAGGATGCTTAGAAAGTAGGTGTTTCATATTCAATGGATTTGATGTTTTTCCTCAACGTGGTTGTATGAATTTAAGAATGAACTGAATGATCTGATTAATGGATTACGTTTTTGAATCTTCAAGGAATAATATTGAGTGGCAACACACTGAACAACCACACAAATTTTCGTGCTAGGGCTTGGGTATTTATAGTTGAAGGTGTTTAAGTAGTTTTGCAGGATAAAGCACTTCAAAAATGTAAATTAGGCTTTGTTGCTCGAGTGGTAAACCACGGGTCTGTCGCTCAAGCGAGGATGGATGACAGTTGACAGGCGAGTGGCAATGTTTTTGTTTTTGTCGCTCAAGCAATGTCGAGGAGATGGGCTAGCAAAATTGTGGCTCTTCATTTCTTATTTTGAACTCGACCCCTAACCAACCTAACTCAACTTTATAATATTGCAACTAGCTCCTTGACTTTTTACAACACTTATTTCAATCATTTTGTTAACAGAATTGTCAATTATATAAAACCTAACTATTAGTTAAATATAATTTAAAAATTAGTAATTTACTATCTACGGGGTTTTATTGACTTTTTAGAGAAATAATTTATGATAGGTTTTCTTATTTATTTCGAAAGGAATAATTTACAATTTTAAATTTTATAATTGAACATTATATTGATTTAATGTTGTAACAAGATATATTTGTATTATAATAATTGTTTGAAAGGTTTCAATTCAAGTACAATTATATTGAAATTTCACATCAATATATTTCACTTATTTAAAATATGCTATTTTATATCACTAAAATCATAGTTTGAAATTAAATTGAACAATGAAAAATGATTTGACTTGAGAAATGAAATGATTTGGTTTAGACTGAAATTTTTTCAAATCATAAACGATTTGACATGAAAATAGTTCAAAAATCATCCAAATTGAATCATGTTGAATCCTACTACGTCATTAAAATTAAAATACTTAAAAAAGAAATATATTAAGTAAATTATTAGAACTATCTGGCTAAATCATTATTTATAGAAATAACATTTTCTTCTAATGCTAAGCTAGTTGAATACAATAATCCATGCATGACTAGACCTAAGTGTCAAAGGAATCACAAGCCTAATATTTTTTTTTCTCACAATTATTGGACAAATGTGTATTGTCTAACAAATTGTATGCACAATACTTTTATTCTGTTCTCTTGAATATATTTATAATGTTTAAATTAATGGTATAATAATAAAATATACATAAATTTTATTTATATTTCTTATTTACTTGTTTCGAAATTGAATGTACTAAACATGTATATATGTGTGTGCACATTACTAAACATAATTAAATCCTACAATTGACAATAAAAATTAAATTTTTTTTTCTTTTTTAATGTTGTCTAGCATATATCAATGCAAAAATCCTAAACTACTGACATTTGTATTATTGTAAAACAAATATCGACGTATTAATTTGTTAATAATTATTAGTGATTGATATTTGGCTTTCATGTTGTTAGTATATGTTAAAAAAAAAGAATTGCACAGTATAACCCATCTATTGTGGTTTTGTTGGAACCATTTGTTTCGACGGAAAGGATTTGTCGTTGGGCCAGGCGTTTACGTTATCAGAATTGTTTATCTAACTGTGATGCAGGTGGTAAAGTTTGGATGTTTTGGAGCAATGATCTTCATTTTGAACAGGTAATTTCCTCTGACCAAATGCTTGCAGGTTGCTTTTCGTGGGGTAATTATAGAGTATTGGCTTCTTTTATTTATGCAAGTTGTTGTCTAATACGTCGAAGGGAATTATGGGTGCAACTTCGTCCTCTGGACTCTGTGGGTAACGCATGGTTTGTTGGAGGAGATTTTGATATTGTTCGGTCTAATGAGGAAAAACTGGGTGGTTTGATCACATCATCTAGGGCCAAACATGATTTTAATTCTGTCAACCAGGACTCATGTCTGATTTATGTCTCTTTTGATGGCCCTAAATTATCTTGGTGCAATGGTCCTCAGGGGACTCGTCGTATTTGGGATTGGTTGGATCTTGTGTTGGTTAATCAAAATTTTAAGGAAAAATTCCCATCACTGGCTATGTCTTATTTGGACAGGACTTCTTCTGATCATTGTCCTATGGTTATTCGATGCATGGGGAGATCGGACTTACTAGGATCCCGTCCTTTTCGATCTCTACGTATGTGGTGTTCCCTTGAGGGTTTTCTTCCCCTCGTTAGTGATGTGTGGTCGAGGAACGTTATTGGATCTCCTATGATTCGGCTAAGCCACAAGCTTCAAGTTCTTAAGTTGGCTTTAAGAAAATGGAATGTGGAAGTTTTTGGTAGAGTACAACAGGAGATTGGCTTTTTGGAAGATAAAATGGTTCATCTTGAAAATTCTCTTCTGGACGCATTTCTCTTGAAACTGAGGCCGAGCTATTACAGTGTCGTAGTCAGCACTCGATGTGGCTTAATAGGGTGGAATCTTTTTGGACGCAAAAATCACGGATTAAATGGCTACAAGAGGTGAAGCTAACACCAAGTTCTTCCATGCTAGTGTGAAGTATTAAAAGAAAGGCCAAATGATTGATCATATGGTACTGGAAGATGGGAGTGTCCTACACTCGGCTGATGAGGTTCATGACGTTGCTGTGCAATTTTTTAGTAATTTATTGTCGGTCTCTCCTATATCAATGGGTGCTAGGGATCTTGACTTATTACAATCTTCTATCACTGAGGAGGATAATGAAAATTTATGTAAACCACCAGTGTTGGAAGAGGTACGTGAAGCGCTTCGGTCTATTCCAGGGGATAGTAGCCTGGGACTTGATGGATATAGTGCTTGCTTCTTCACTTACGCCTGGGATGTCATTAAGGAGGTTATTCTTGAAGTGATATAGTGCTTGCTTCTTCACTTACGCCTGGGTTGTCATTAAGGAGGATGTTCGTGATGTGATATAGTGCTTGCTTCTTCACTTACGCCTAGGATGTCATTAAGGAGGATGTTCTTGAAGTGGCCAAGGAATTTTTTAAAGGAGTACCATTGACCACTGCCTTCGGGGCAACTAATATTGTGCTTATCCCAAAGGTTGAACTCCCGAACAACTTCAATAAGTTCAGACCTATTAGTCTGTTGTGTTTAGAAATATTCATTCGTGCAGAATCACATCAAAAACCGAACACACAGAAAGCAAAAATAAAATGAGAGAACACGAGATTTTTCGGCCCAAAGGCCCCGAGGTTCAGCAACCAAATCTAACGCCTACATCCCTGTTGAGCATCCATCAGGAATAAGCTCAAATCCACTATAAACAGCCCAAAAATAGGTAAAACAGTCTCAAGAACACACAGTTACAAAACTTCTCAAAATCGGATGATCTTCTCAAAGCAATATTGAACTCACACAAGAGTTCATCTAAATTCCTATTTCTCTCAACCAAAATCACACAAGATCTAAAAAGAGAACGAATCAAAAAGAGAAGATGAAAGAGACTCAAAAGAGAAAAATCTCGAAGCTGCTGGGGTTAAAACTCTAACCCTAATCGACCATTTACTTTCCTTTTATATGAAAGTAACAATTTATTGTCATCCAACGGTCCACTTTTTGCCACTTGTCTCAAATCCGGAAGAGTTGTTATTTCATAACAAAAAATGCATTTCTATTCTGCACTTATAACAAACCAGCTCCAGTTCTGGAAGTTTCTTCACAATGGATCATCAATTGCCTACCAAGTTTGGGCCACACTTCACAGTCCATTTAAATCAGCTGGGCCATACACAAAATCCAGCAAATCAATTCTTACAATCTCCACCTTTTGCTGCATTTTGTGACAGTACATAAGTGGATTTAAAACTTAACCTGACTTCACTTTCTCTATTTACCTACAAAGAAACAGAACTTAGTATTCTTCAAGATTAATTAATCTCAAAGAATCTGAAAATTTACTAATAGGGATTACCTTAGTTCCGGCATCTGCTAGATTTATCTTCATTGGAATTTTAACCAATCTAATATCACCCATATCAATGATATCTCTAATGAAATGGAACTTAACATCTATATGTTTAGATCAGTCATGCAAAATAGGATTTTTACTAAGAAAAATAGCAATTTGGTTGTCTGAACATAGCTCCACCTGATTTTCTATAAGTCCTAATTCACTAAGTAAACCCTTCAACCACAATCTCTCTTTTATCGCTTCAGTTGCAGCAATGTATTCAACTTCGGTTGAAGACAATGCAACCAATTTTTGAAGCTGGGATTTCCAGCTAATGCATGTATCATTTATAACATAAAAATATGCAGTTGTGGACTTCCTATTGACCGAATTACCAGCAAAATCTGAGTCTACATATCCCTTAAGTCTAAGTCCATTTTTATTTGTTTTGAACATTAAACCTAAGTTACTAGTTCCTTTCAAGTACTTAATCAGATTTTTCGTGCATTGCCAATGTATTTCACCTGGCTTACTCATAAATCTACTTAACACACTCACGACATAAGCAATATCAGGTCTAGAGCAAACCATAACATACATAACAAATCCAACAGCATTAGAATAAGGCACATTTATCATTCTTTTATGCTCTTCTTCAGTTTTAGGTGATTGATTGACAGATAATTTCATACTAGCAGATAAGGGCAAACTAACAGGCTTAGATTCATGAAGGGAGAACCTTTTTACAACCTTATCAACATAAGATTTTTGTGTTAGAAACAACTTTCCATTTATCCTATCTCTTTTTATTTCCATGCCCAAAATCTTTCTAGCTGGTCCTAAATCTTTCATTTCAAATTCAGATTTCAGATTTTCTTTAATTGAATTAAGTGCAACAGAATTGTGACCAGCAAGGAGCATATCATCAACATACAAAAGTAGATAGAAAAAATCAGATTCCCCTTCTTTCTTGTAATAGAAACAAGGATCATATTCTGATTTCCTAAAGTTCAAACCTTGTATAAAAGAGTCAAATCTTTTATACCATTGCCTAGGGGCTTGTTTTAGGCCATACAAAGATTTCTTTAAAAGACACACTAAGTTTTCCTTTCCTACCACTTCAAACCTTCTTGGTTGAGTCATATGTATGGTTTCATCTAAAGAACCATACAGGAAGGCAGTTTTCACATCAAGTTGTTTTAACTCCAAATCAAATTGTGTCACTATAGCAAGTAGGACTCTAATGGATGTATATTTAACAACCGGTGAAAAAACTTCATTATAATCTATCCATTCCCTTTGATTAAAGCCTTTAGCTACAAGTCTTGCCTTAAACCTCTTATCACTAACCTTTGTCTCACCCTCTTTAATCTTATAAACCCATTTACAATTAATCAACTTTCAATCTTTGGGTTTTTCAACTAAAGTCTAGGTTTCATTCTTAAAGAGTGAGTTCATTTCATCTTCTATCGCGGCAATCCACTTAGGGGATTCCTTGGAAGATATAGCCTCTTCATAAGAGGTAGGTTCTAGTTCGAACAGATCAGTTTCAGACTGATCAGATGCAAAATTAGCATGTTGATACCTGGAAGGAGGTCTTATTTCGTTCCTTTCTCTATCCCTAGCAAGTTGGTAGCCCTGCAGGTCATGTGTAGGCTCCAGATGTTGTTCATCTTCAATTATTTCAACATCAGAATCATTTTGGGGTACTACCTGATGTGGCTCCACCTCAAACTGAGCCTGGTCATTAGAATTGTGGCTATCAGAATTAATTTCTATGATAATAAAATCATCCTTTCCTAACTTCTCACCAGATTTGTCACTAAGACAAGGAAAATTATCTTCATTAAAGATAACAGATCTACTTATTATCACTCTATAATCCCTCACATCTTTTAATCACAATCTATAGCCTTTAACCCCTTCTCCATATCCTAAGAACACACCCTTCATCGATCTAGGGTCCATTTTTGACTCAATATAATGTGCATAAGCTGCACATCCAAAAGTCCTTAGGTGCGAATAATCTGGCATTGAACCAGACCAAATTTGTTCGAAAATTCTGTTATTCAGAGAGCTGGAAGGATATCTATTGATGAGATAACAGGCTGTCTTTACAGCCTCACCCCAGAAGACTTTTGGGAGGCCAGAACTGATTAACATACATCTGGTCCTCTCAAGAATTGTCCTATTAAGCCTCTCGGCAACCCCATTTTGTTGTGGGGGTATAGCTCACAGTTTTATGTCTCATTATCCCTTGTTTACTGCAATATTGATCAAATTCAATATTGCAAAATTTAAGCCCATTGTCAGTTCTCAAAATTTTTATCTTCTTACCAGTCTGATTTTCATTCAATAAATTCCATTCTTTGAAAATTGTAAAAGTATCAGACTTAGACTTTAATAAGAAAATCCATGTTTTTCTTGAATAGTCATCAGTGATAAGAAGATAGTATTTGTTTCCAGATACTGTTGGCACTGGGGTAGGTCCCCATAAGTCAAAATGTATGTACTCAAGAATATCTTGAGACTTATGCAGCCCTACCTTAAATGGCAGCCTAACTTGTTTTCCCATTATACAATGTTCACAAAAGGTTAATTTTTTGAACACTGTCTTTTCCAAAAGCCCCTCGATATGATAGAGTTTTTAAGCCTTTTTCACTTAGATGGCCAAGTCTCTTGTGCCATAATTCTGATTTATCTGTATGTGTGACAAGATTCACACCATTATTAGGTGAAATTATTTCAACACCTACTGTATAAATTCCATTCAGATTTAATGAACTGACAATAAGTTCTTGATTTCTAATTATATTGGTAGAGCCATTCTTTATTTCTATTTGATAATTTTCATCATCAAGAACACCTAGGGATATGAGGTTTCTTTTAAGGGCTGGAACATATCTTGTATGTTTTAGCAACATATGATGACCATTTTGAAGTTTTAGCAACACATTTCCAATACCCTTAACTTTTTATGTCTCATTATTTCCAAGTTTTACTGACCATTCATCAAGTTCAGAGTAGTTAGTCAGGTAGCCTATATTAGGTGTCATATGAAAAGAACATCCAGAGTCTAAAACCCAGTCCTGATCATAATTTTCTGTTATTGACACATAGGCTACTCCAATATTGGCTCCTGCCTCTCTATAGTTAGGAGCATTCAATGAGGCATTTTCAGTATTGCAATCTTTCTTTTGGTCATGGGCCTTCTTAAAACAATTCTTAATGAAGTGCCCAGATTTTCCACAATAAAAGCACTTCTTATTATTTGCCTTTCTTTTAAGTGGCTTCTTGTCTTTTCCTTTGGTGTTGCTCCATTTCTTTTTGACAAAGTTTTTATCCTTGTTGTAATTTGAGTAACTATAGTTGTTCACACCTTTAGCAAGTGTTCTTTGCTTAGGTGACACACCCTCCACATTATACACCTCTCTATGTTCAGATTTAAATTCCAGTTCTCTGTTCAAGAGAGAACTGTGAATTATTTCAACAGTAAGGTCACTCCTACCATACTCCAGAGCATTTCTCATATCTTTGTACTTATCTCCTAAGGCATCTGATATTTTCTCACCACAGTTTATCAAGTCTTGAGTTATCCTATTAAATCTATCCATATTATCTTCTATATTAAGATTAGGATCAAACTTAAAACTGAAAAACTGCCTCCAAAGAAAACATTTATTTGGTAAGGTTTTAGTGAGGTACTGTTTCTCTAAGGATGTCCACAATTCTACAGCAGTTTTGGTCTCACCTACTTTCCTAATCACAGTATCAGTTAAGTGTAGAAACATAGTGCTCCAGGCCAGTTCATCTTATTCTATTTTCCTATTCTCAGACAAGCCTTCTGGCCAGGATTCATCAATTTCCTTAGCACATTTTAACTGTAACATAAGAGCCTTAATTTTCTGGCATCAGAGACTAAAGTCTCCTTTGTCATCCCACATCTGGACATCTACCTTAGAAGTCATGAGGTGCAGTAGTGTGAGCAATGTGTATGTACAGATATCTACTAACAAGCAGTATGTCACAGTAATGTAATAGAGGTCAATTATTTGAGAGATCACAGTATTTATATGCAAGGATAATACTCAAAAAATTGTCAAGCACACAATGGAGTACAAAACAGATTACTCTTACACTCAGTAATCTACCAGAAAAATTAATGTGGTACATATACCTCCAAGGAAGACTGTCTCTGACAATCAGTATCAGTCCTTTCCCTGTATAATCAAATTTGAGTATCAGTTATATATATATATATATATATATATATATATATATATATGTGTGTGTGTGTGTGTGTGTGTGTGTGTGTGTGTGTGTGTGTGTGTGTGTAAAAGAAGAAAGAAATTTTTTTTTTCAGAAGTATCTCTTCACAGTAACCGGATACAGAGAAGAAAAAATTATAAGATTTCTTGAATCGAAAAACCCTAGTCCCCTCAGATTCTAGGGTTCTCTCAAGGACCCCTAGACAAAGGTGGATTTAGGGAAGATTCAAAATAGAAACCCTAATCTCCTTTAAGAAAAATGTTCGATTACAAAAACTGTTTTAAAAAAAATGTGGAAGTCGAAATTGATACTCAGAACCACCAAAGGAAATCAAACAGTGTGACAAGAACTCCTTTAAAAATTTTAAAGGATCAAAGACAGGAAATAGTAGATTGTCAAAAAATCTGAGTGTTCGAACCCGAGCCCAAGAAATGCAGAAACTCAAAAAACGCAACACAAATCAGATTTTCCTAAAACGCTCTGATAGCACTGTTGTGTTTAGAAAAATTCAATTGTGCAGAATCACATCAAAAATTGAACACACAGAAAGCAAAAATAAAATGAGAGAACACGAGATTTTTTCGGCGACCAAATCTAACACCTACATCCCCATTGAGCATCCATCAGGAATAAGCTCAAATCTACTATGAGCAGCCCAAAAATAGGCAAAACAGTCTCAAGAACACACAGTTACAAAACTTCTCAAAACCGGATGATCTTCTCACAGCAATATTGAACTCACACAAGAGTTCATCTAAATTCCTATTTCTCTCAACCAAAATCACACAAGATCTAAAGAGAGAACGAATCAAAAAGAGAAGATGAAAGAGACTAAGAAGAGTAAAATCTTGAAGCTGCTGGGGTTAAAACTCTAACCCAAATCGGCCCTTTACTTTCCTTTTATATGAAAGTAACAATTTATTGTCATCCAACGATCCACTTCTTGCCACTTGTCTCGAATCAGGAAGAGTTGTTATTTCATAACAAAAAACGCATTTTTGTTTTGCACTTATAACAAACCGGCTCCAGTTCTAGAAGTTTCTTCACAATGGATCATCAATTGCCCACCAAGTTTGGGCCACACTTCACAGTCCATTTAAATCAGCTGGGCCATACACAAAATCCAGCAAATCAATTCTTACATAGTCTATGTTCGGTGGTCTATAAGATTTTGTCAAAGATTATGGTGGTTAGGATGGTGCCTGTGCTTAAAAAGGCAATCTCTAGTGAGCAATCAGATTTTATTTGTGGGAGGAGCATCTTTGATAATATCTCAATTGCTCAAGAAATGGTGCACCTAATAAACAAGAAAATAAGAGGTGGAAACATTTTAATGAAGATTGACATGGGAAAAGCTTATGATCGGGTTAATTGGGGCTTTCTTCTTGTAGTGCTAAAGAAGCTGGGATTTTCAGAGGAATGGAGAAATCTCATTTTTAATTGCATTTCTTCCCCTGTTTTTTCGATCATGTTGAATGGGAAAACGAGAGGCTTTTTCAAGCCTTCAAGAGGCTTGCGCCAGGGAGATCCTTTGTCACCTTACCTGTTTATGTTAGCACAGAAATTGTTGTCTCAAATGCTTAACCAAGATTTGGAATGTGGTCAGTCTCAACCTTTTACTTCGGGTGGGATGGTCCATCATCATTTACTCTGTGCTGATGATCTTCTTATTTTTGGAAATGGGAGCAAACGATC
This sequence comes from Olea europaea var. sylvestris, assembly GCF_002742605.1. NCBI lineage: Eukaryota > Viridiplantae > Streptophyta > Magnoliopsida > Lamiales > Oleaceae > Olea > Olea europaea. The sequence continues at coordinate 210,322 of NW_019229022.1, forward strand.
AGTGAATAATCTATTGGAGCTTATAAAGAAGTATGAGAGGACATCCGGTCAACTAGTAAATCTGGCTAAATCATTTATTTTCTTTTCGAAACATATCACTATGGCGAGAAGGAGAAAATTGATGGCACTATCGAGCTTCAAGGAAGGTGGATGGCCTTGTCTTTATTTGGGGGTGCCTCTCTTTAATGGGAGACTTATGAATCATATGCTTGAACCTCTGTTGATCAAAATCCAGAAGAAATTAGTTGGGTGGAAAGGGACATTTGCTACTTTTGGGGGAAGAATTATTTTGATTAGACATGTCCTTAGTAGTATGCCCATTCATATGATGTCGGTGTTAAGTCTGCCAAAGGGCATTCATTCAGAGTTGAACCGCATTGTTTCTTCTTTTCTTTGGAATGCATCTGATGGGGAAAAGCGACGGAAATGGGTATCATGGCAAAGAATTTGTCTGCCAGTAGAGGAAGGGGGTCTGGGCTTTCGAGATTTTGGTGAAGTCCAAAAATCTTTATTCATGAGGTTTGCTTGGAAATTGTTGGAGGGTGGATCCCCTGGGTAGATTAATTTGTGGCCAAATATATCAAGAAACAATCATTGTATACTTTGAAAGTGACACCGTCTAAGTCTCGATTTTTTAAAGGAATTCTATCTGTTTTGCCAATTATTTTACAACACTGTCTGCTGAATCTATGATGGCTCCTCTAGCTTTTGGTATGATCACTGGATGGGACCGCAGAGTTTGGAGGAAAAAGGACTGGAAGTATGGGACCCTATGTTAAAAGTTAAAGATTTATTTCCTAATGGAAAATGGGATCTTTCACGTTTAGAGGAATTGGTTGGGATGGATCATGCATCTGACATTGAACAATTTGGGATATGTCTGCGGCCTGCGAGTGATTGCTATGTTTGGAAACCCAGCAAAGATGACCTGTTTCCGACTAAAAGTGCGTGGAACTTGATTCACAAAAAAGGTGAACTATGTTCATGGTCGAAGTGGTTATGGCATACTAGGTTGCCGAAAAGTATGTCTTTTGTAACTTGGCAGGCCAACAAAAATTGTCTTCAAGTTGATGATGTCGTACAATCTCTTGGAATCCCTTTGGTGTAAAAATGTGAATGTTGTAAAGCGCCTGCAGTGGAGACAATTGATCACGTTCTATGCTCGGGAGAAGTTGCTACAAAAGTATGCAAATATTTTGCTCTTCATTTCAATTTACGCATGCCTCAAGTCACATCGTGGAAAAATATAATGAAGCTTTGGTGGTCTTTTGCACCGAAATCAACACAAATGGGATGTCTTTGAGGTGTTGTCCAACTGGCAATTACATGGTCACTTGGACAGCATGGTGTGCTACTCGCATGGAAGGAGTGAATTTTAATTGGCAAGGAGTTGTGTGGAAGACTAAATCTTTCTTGTCTACATGTGCTAGAATGATATGCAAGGCAAAACAACTTCCAGACTGAGATATATGTTCTCTTCAATTGCTTAACTGCCCGATTATATGTCCGAAGCCATCACAGGTACAACTAATATCTTGGAAAAAACCCACCGGCCAGGCTATTACGTTGAATGTTGATGGGGCGTCTATGGGAAATCCTGGACAAGCTGGTGGAGGGGGCTTAATACGTGATACAAATGGCATTTGTTAGGTAGGTTTTGCAAACCATTATAGACATGCCACAAACATGGTAGCAGAAACTTGAGCTCTACTTGATGGATTGAGACTGTGTCGCAAACTTGGGTTACAGAATGTGATGGTAGAATCAGACTCAAAAGTAGTGGTTCAATGGATGGAAAAACGAGTTGCTTCTTATGGATCCTTCAGGATTTTTGGGATGAAATTCTGGATTTGGCGAAACGGGTTAATGCTAGGATTCAACATGTGTATTGGGAGGCAAATTGGCTGCGGATTTCCTTGCAAAAAGGGCAAGTAATGGAGAGTCTACTGAGTTCTTTCATGGTGATTCTATGCCTCATCTTCTTCGTGGTATTGTACGCACAGACCATTGGGAATTACCACACATTAGACGTTAGTTTGTTTTCTATCTATATGTCATTTTGGCTTATTGTAGCCACGGTTTTTCCTCCACCAAAAGTGAGGATTTCTGAATAAATCAATTTTACTAGTTAAAAAAAAAGTAAGACAATCAACCTACTGACTTTAATTTTTCAAGAACACGAACGGACTTTAAACAATTGACAAGGACACGTCATGTGCAAACCTCCCAATCTTCTTTCATAGCTTTATACACACACACACACACAGTGTTCTAAAATGCACATATATGCTTCACATATGCATGCACAAGGGCGGACGCAGACATTTTAGACTAGGGGGTCAGTAACGAACTTTTAAAAAAGTGATGAAAAATTAAAATAAGATACATCTTATTACAATTGCTCTCTACGTGTTCTCATACTTTGATAACGTTCCATAATTACATCATTTTCAATCTTATCCAAAACATCTTTCTCAATATATGCAATCAAACTATCATTCAACCATTGATCTCTAATTCGATTGTGCAGACGATTTTTGACGTAAGTCATCGCAGAAAATGCTCTCTCGACTGTAGCAGTAGCCACGGGAAGAACTAAGGTTAGTGTCACAAGTTTGTAGACTAATGGATACACTTCATGTTTATTCTTCACAACCAACTTTTGTGCAAGATCGCTAATGCCTTGTAATTCTTCAAAGTATTTAGAAGTGTGCATATCAAGAATATACGTATCTAGTTGATCATCAAGTTCTAGGATATCTGCTGCATCAAAATCTACCGGATAATACTGACGTAGTCGAATCAATTTGATCTTGTCAAAAGCAGCAAATGAATTACTTGGAGATAAACATGCAACACAAATAAGCAAGTCACTATTTACTTCAAAAAAACGATCATTCAACTCTTGAAGTTGCATATCAATGACGGGATAAAACATTTCCACATGAAAATGATGCAAATTTGTCAATGTATCATGCTGTGAACGACCCACAGTTACGAACATATCATCCACATCGGGAACATCGATCTTGTGAGTTTCACAAAACGAAAGAATCACTCCCAAAAAAGAATCCCATCCATTATCTCTCATGGTTTGGAGCTGTGTTTTACATATTTGCACCAATTTCATAGCATTGACAATATCTTGATCTTTTCTTTGCAATGCTCTTGACAATTCGTTTGAAATCCCTAAAATCTTTTTCATGAGATGTAGACTAAATGCAAATTCAAATCTTAGCATCTACTCCAATGAAATGCATGCATCACCTCTTGTTCCGGTACTTGTAGTATCAGTAGCAATCATCTCAATGACGTCGACTATAGTTGAAAACATGGCAATCAAGTTAATTAAACAACTAAAGTGAGAGCCCCGACGTGTATCACCAGGACGCTGAAGAGTAATTTCTTGATTGAGACCCCGTCCGCTTAATATTTCACAACACTGAGTGATTCAAGAATTTTCAATCTTTGGTTCTCTCGAATAAGGTCACTCCGTTTAGCTGATCCTCCAACAATATTCACCAATCTATGTATTGTAAGGAAGAAAGTTTCAATCTTCGGATGTTTCTGTAAGAGCTAGTTGAAGTTGATGAGCAAAGCAATGAATGTAGTAAGCACTTGGATTTTCTTTCAAAATAAGTGCTTTGAGGCCATTATACTCACCTAGCATGTTACTGGCTCCATCATATCCCTGACCTCTCAAATTAGATATGCTTAAGCTATGCGTTGAGAATAATTGATCAATTACAGCCTTAAGTGAGGCGGTGTGGTATTCAAAACATGAATGACACCAATAAAATGTTCCAATATACACCCATTCTTGACATAACGAATAACAACTGACATTTGTTCTTTCATAGAAATGTCTCGAGATTCATCAACTAAAATTGAGAAGAAACTATCACGAACATTCTCAGGTGCATTTGTCAAAGCAACGGCCTTAATCTCGGGATTATAATCACACAACCAATGCAATAGTTCAAGAAAGTTTCCTTGATTGTTTGAATCTTCAAATTCATCATGTCCACGAAATGCCATCCCTTGTCGTAGAAGAAATCGAACACAATCAATTGAAGCATTTAATCGGATTTGATAATTTGTTCGAGCTTGATACGATTGTTTAACGAAACAAGATCGAATACTTTGTTCTTGATTCTTGAACAATTCATATTTGACCCGAGCTTGATTGTGTGCACTACTTGAAGCCCCAACGTGTTTTCTTATATATTCTTTCTTTTTCCAATTTGAGAATCCGCCTTTAACAAATGAACCACCATTCAAACCAAATAGATAACAATAAAAGCAAAAAACTACATCCTTTGCTATACTGTATTCCAACCAAGTGGGATGCTCATTATACCACGAAACACAAAATCGTCGGTCTAGTTTACCTATTCTTGTGGGTGGAAATATATGATTGCGAGGCTGATAAGGACCTCTTTGCATATATGCTCTTCGAATCACATCTCGAATATTAACATCATAATTTTGTATTGGAACTCTCAATCCAAGATCAGAGGGAAGCTGTGCAACATCAACATCTCCAATATATCCAACATCTTCAATATCCTCAACATTTCCAACGTTTCCAATACCTCCAAATCCAACATCAACATCTCCAACGTCTCCAATATCCCCAACAACATCAACATCTCTAATACCCCCAAAATCAACATCTCGAACATCGTTTTCATCCCTTTTCTTTCGAACATACCTTTCGTCAATATTTTGTTTATCTAGGAAATCGTAGATGTACATTTAAAGTATTTTTCCATAACTGAAACAAACCAAAAATGAAAAATCAACAAGATTAGAAATGCCTAAATTAGTTTATACTATGTCATACCTACCAAAAGTCAGACAGTTTCAATCTTCCCAAATAAATATTATCAATTTACATATAAATAAGTAACAAAGCCCTAAATTAGAAAATGGTCAATTTCCTAAATCAAAGCCCTAAATCAGAATTCAGAAATCCCTAAATTACATTTATTAGGCAGGAACCGAACAGGAATCATAATTGATTAATTGTACTGTACATAAATCCAATTTAAGAAATAGAACTAACAAACTGCAGAGAGAGGCAGACAGCAAAGCAGACTAAGCAGTTACAGACTTACGGAGAAGAATTTAAAGAAAAAATTTGAGTAAAGCTTCTAACCATCAAGTTAGTAAAATTGGTCCGCCCCCGACTGATTGTCGAAGAGATTGATGCGTCGTTGGGTCCGGCGTCGACTGTTGCAGTCGCATGGAGCCAGGAGGCGGGCCAGGTGGCCGATTGGCCGGTGCGTGCACTGCGTGGGAAAGAGTAAAAGAGAAGCACTATAATATAATCTGTAGAAGCAAGGAACTGGTGACCGGTGGGAGTGCACTGTGCGAGAGCCGGGCTGCCGAAGAGTGAGAGACGAGAGTCAAGAGAGAGAGAGAACTGTAGTCTTAACTCTATAGAAGTAGGGAAGAAATGTTTGAGTGAATTGGGTTGATTTGTCTATTTTGATTTTTTGACCTACTACATATATATATAAACCTAAAAACTAGAGGGTAAATTGACCCTGTATGCCCCTCTTCAGATCCGCCAGTGTGCATGCATATTTTTTATGCTTTTTCAAAATGAATCGCATATGGGGTATGCACGAGATAATGCGGTCAACTCATTTTGTTAACCGCATATGCACACATATTTTCCAAAATGCCCACGCATTTGTAATTAAATAAATATGTTTGAATTAGCATAACATAGTTCAACCCATTTTTATAACTTAAAAAAATTAAATTGAGTCCAACAAACATCAAATTAGCCCATATCACTTTACTCCATCAATTATATACAACAATCTCTAAGGTTTTGCTTTTGCATAAATCTTCATCTGGGCATTAACATAAAAATAGTTCTTGATTTGACTACTAGTTCATCCGATTGTGAGAGATATTGGAGTATCTTTGAAGAGTAAGTACTAATTAAATACTTATGTTGATACATTTAGTTATTAATTTAGTAGTTGTTTGATAATTTAGATTAGCATACTAATATTTTTCAACTTCCTTATGTAATTACACACCAAGAGGAGTAATCACATAGATGCCACAAGAATGAAAAATCTAGTTTATGTCCAATTTAATGCAAAGTTGATGAACAAAATGAAGAGGAATGATAAATTAGAAACTTTATTAGCAAGTGATGCTAGTAATAAACTATCTTCAATTGTTGATGGTTGTGATGATGAGTAAATTGACAATAATATATTACCATTTACAAGAGATAATAGAAATTCTGGATTTGAAATAAGGAAGGACAATGAAAATGATTTTGTATCGGATGACACGAAAAATGATTTTGATGAAAAAGAGGAGATTGAATTGGAATCCAATGAAGAGTTAGACAAGATTTAGAATTTTTTAAGTCAATATTCTTATTTAATTTAATTGTATGAATTGATCACCAAATAACTATATTTATGATTTTGTGCAATATGTTTTTGTTGAAATTTTGAAAAATATATATAAATTTGAAGTTATTGTCTCATTGTAGTATTTATAATTTTGAGTATTTTTTTTAATTTGAAGAAAATGTATAAAAATTCAAATAATGCATTATTTTATTTATTTATTAGTTTAAAATGTTAAAAATTGGAAAATGTATAATTACGTATATGCTTTGCATAAGCACGCATATACTTATAATACTTGATGCTCGATCGAAACGCATTGCCATGCATTACGCATTTTAGAACCTTGTGTGTGTATATATATATTCCAACTAACTTGCATGATTTCATTAATCCCCTGTTTGTGCTTCATTTTAATTAAAATGCATTTCCTCTCTTCTTTTCAAGCATAGATTCTCATATAAAATAATATTATATGTAAATTTAAATTTTTTTCCGTCTTTTTCAATTACACATTTTTAAAAAAATAACTATTCCAAAGTGCAATTTTTTTTTTCAAAATTTGATTTTAATAGAGTCCAAACAAGGGCTAAGTATGTAGCAGATAGACGGCCATCTTTGTATGTTTGGTCAATACTATACATTGACATTGGGATGTTCTTTCTAATAATTGTGTGGCTTGTTGTCAACTCGGAATGATAAGAATTGAGCTTGTATTTACTGCTAATCATGAAAATTATCGATCACTAGATGGGATTACAATTATAACAGGAATTATCGTGTGAGGTCTTGAGTAGTCTATGATGCCATAGACGAAGACAAGAAACGTCTAAGGCAATATCAAAAGTGGCCTGCTTGTTGTACAGGCCCCTGCCATAGGTTGGCGTATGGCAGGGGGCCTGCCATAGGTCTATGAATTTTGATTAAAATAAAGATTTTAATTCCTACCCAAATGTGAATTTCATCCATTTTATATAGTTAAAATTAATTCTTAACTTTAATTTTGATTAAAATAAAGATTGTAATTCCTATCAAAACATAAATTTCATCTAATTTTATTTATCAAAATCTACTGTTCATTCACATGCTTGCAACTTTTTGACAGAAGGTCACAAAACGTGAGTCTCTTGATATGCTGAGAACAATGAAGATTGCTTCCTCTTTTAATAAATACCACACGATTATTGTGCATTTGCCAGTTCTTTTTCTGAGTAGGAAAAAAAATGACCCTTTTGCTTTTCCTGTCAGTTTTTTGGGGTTACTCTTCTAAATGACCGGAATATTTGTTCTATTTTCCACAATGGCCTTTACTATAGAAAATACTATTTTACCCTTTTATTATTTGCAAGATGTATCCTATATCTTTTCTAAATCTTTCAATATTTCTTCTTCTTTTGGGATTCGTTAATAATGATTTATATTTATATTTTTCAATCTTTCATGCACTTCTAAATATTCTCTGTCTCTTGATTATTTTTCAAAGATTCTAGGCTGATCTTTCTTAGTTATGTATCCTAGAACTATTCCTTCCGAAACTTCTCCTTGTATATCTTTATGCTTAGTTATAATATCTTCTACCTTTTTTTATCTCTCTACTAGTTCTTACAGAATCAAATCTTATATTATGCTCAAAATAATAATCTATATCTCTATATATTTCTTCAAGTTTTTCTTGTCCAACGGAAAATATGCCTTCAGACTTTCCAGCTAATTTAAGTAAAAGCGAAATATCTTTCTCATCTAAATATAATCTAGGATTATTATCATCATTAGAAGTGGATGTGGATACTTATGAAGTGTTCATCAATTAATCAAAGCATAAGCATGCGAAAGCGAGTAAATAACTTGCAGTAATCAAATAGAAGTAAACAGGCTTTCCCTCCAGTATGCTCTTATAGATACTTTTGCATATACTTAATCAATCTTCTAAATCAAGTAAAAGTTTAAAATGTTTTTTGAAATCATTTGGATCCACAACTACTTCTGCAAAAAGGCTTTTCAATTAAGGTTGCATTTCTCATTCTAGAGAACTAGCCGTGTTTCCATAGATGCTATCTCACAGTATCCAAAGTCTCTGTTTTCACCTCTATTCAGACTCTTTTCATAATCATGTTCTTACTTGGAATGAAATTTTAAAAGATAACTCATACACAAGGTACTACGATTTTGTTAGAAAACTGTCTTTTTCCCCTAAACCATCAAAGACGGGTACTTTGGCATGACTAACATCCATTCAAAATCAATATTTTGAAAAATCTTTTAAAATCTCTATCTGTACTGTCGAGGAATCATGAGAAACTTAACGAAATCCTTTTATGAAAGTTTTGTTGAACATAACAAATTTTACTTTAATATTCATAAACTGAAATAGTACATGCTTACAATCTATATTTACATACATTTGGTACTCACCTTATGAAGTTTAGAACTCCATAATTGATTACCTTATTACAAGTTTTGCTCTCCTCTGACTATCTAAAAATTTTCTGAATACAAGTGGTGTATACAGATTACAAAAGATATATTTTTGAGATGTGTTTCTTCAGGGTGTTCTTCGAGATGCCTCCTTTCTTTCCTGTTGTCCTCTTTTATAGAGGATTTTGGGAATCTTATCTTGATAGGTGTCTCTTCTTTTCTTTTGTTGGATAACTCAGCAATTTTATCTCCACCGATTTCTCCATTATTTTCTTGCTAGGTGGACCTCTCTTTTTGAAATTATCTCTTTATCTTTGATTTTGTCTTCCACTTATGACTACTAGTGGGTGAGTGATCACAATTATGGAGACTTTCTCGTACTATCTTCTATTTTTTAGTAGCCACAGTTTTTCTTTAATAAATTTCTTTATTAAAGAAGTGATAAAGGGCTACTTTTGTCACTATCACTTTTCCATCTTCGAATCAAAGAATTCTGCAGGGAATTCTTCACTGTTGAGAGATGCTTGACTCATATCTTCTATGAATTCATGTACTTGGTTTGAGATAATTGCGGATAATAATTCGTCAAGATAACATATATCTTCTTCCTTTGTAGCCATCCTTGCATTGGAGTAGATTATATGGTTTTCAGATGGATAAACCCATATTTTTTCTTTCTCAGTAATAATCTGAGTTACATGTTCAAATATTTCTTTATACCTTTTTGCTCCTCTGTAAGGCATCATATTTATAATATCTTGGTATTCATTTTTAACAACCTTTTGATTGGTTGGTAAAAAATATTGGTTTGTAAGTCCCATTTTAATGACATGGAATGATGGATGCATATATTCAAGAACGGGATCCCATTCCAAAGTGGCTGGATGGAATCTGATGTATATGTTTGTTGTCTTGACTACTTCAGTGTATCTTTTTACAGCTTTCCTGACGTTGGTTGGAAGTTGGGCTATTTCTTTGAGATCTTTATTGGGATATATACAGAGTATATTTCCTATCTCAAAACAGTTTTGTACCCAGTTGGCTGGTGCTCCTAGATAGAAGTTTATCTTGTTGTATTTTGCATAGTGGAAAGTTTTCATCCACTTTCCTATTTTCAGATACCAATCTGATAAAACATTAAAAATAACAATAAAGAATATGACTTCTTCATGGTTATTTTTTCGGGGAAATTTTGCCTCATGGCATATTTTGACAATAACTTTTGGATCTATTCTTTTAATAGAAAGGTTAGATTTAGTTTGGCTTTGTGAAGAGCTACCTTCTCTTTTGATATTTTGAATATCTTCCCTAATGAAAATTTTGATATCTTCATTACCAGTAATAGGCTTAGGTATTCCCTGTGAAGGGGTTCCTATTACCTTCTTCTCATTTCCTTTATCCTCGGGAAGAGCGCTAGTATTCACTGGTCCCTGTGAAGGGATATTAGACTTGGTACAAGTTACTTCTGCTTCAAGGGCTATATTTTTACCTTGAAAGCTTACTTGGATATTTTGAATTTGTGTTTCCAAATAGGAAACTTTTATCTCAAATATTTAGACTTTCGTCCTTAATTGCTCTAACTCCATCCCTGCTGAGATAATCAGGAAGAAAGTTAGTTTTACCTTTTATGTATTCAATGTCAAATTTGAAGTATGAAAACCAAATTTGTATCGTGATAATATATCTATTGGCAATAGATGGATCAACATTATTTTTCAAAAAAGCTTTAACTTGAGTATTATCAGTTCTAATCACGAACTTTTTTGGTAATAAATAATCTTCATATTTTTGAACTCCCCTTTTTACAGCAATGAGTTCTTTCCTATTTGTCTCATATCTCGTTTCAACTTTTTTGAATGTTCTTGATGTATAACATGCAAATATCTCAGGACAAGAACAATTCTTTTCACATTTTTATTCTTTATGATTCTTTTTAACCTTTAATACTACTCCACAGTAATTATCTGAAGCATCAGTTTCAAGGATAAAGAAATCTTCTTCTTGTGGAATTATAAGTTTGGGTAATACCTTTAATTCTTCTTTTACCTTTCTTATGTTTTCACAATCTTGTTTTTCCCAAGACTACATTATATTTTTTCTTAGTTTTGGAAGAAAATAACTTTTTAATTTAGCACAATTTTCAATGAATCCTTCAATATAATTTAATATACCAAGGAAGTTTTGTAATTATTTTTTATCTTTGATTTCTTCAGGAAATTCTTGGAGTTTTTCTCCAATATGAGATTGCAATTACAATTCTCCTTCTTTTATAAATAATCCTAAAAATTTTATTTCTGTTTTAGTTATCTCAGCTTTCTTTTGAAAAAGTGTAATACCATATTTTTTCATAATATAACAAAATTTCTCAAGATGTTCAATATGTTCTTTAATATTATTTGAATGAATAAGTAAATCATCTACATATGCAATACAAAAATGAGTAATTGGTTTAATTACCTCATCCATTCTTCTTTGGAATATCTGTGGTACATTTTTCAACCCAAATGTCATTACATTCCATTCGTATTGTCCTAAAGGATTGGGAGTACTAAATGCAGTTAATGGTTTACTTTCTTCTGTAAGCATGATTTGCCAAAAACTTGACTTACAATCAAATTTTGAGAATATTTTTTTATTTTGTACTTGCTTAATAAGGGTGTCCTTATTTGGCAAGTAATATCCATCAAATTTGGTAACTTTATTTTACTTTTTATAATTTATCACCATTCTGGCTTTTCCTCTCTTTATCTTGCTATATTTTCTAACCATAAAAGCTGGGCTGCTATGTGGACTTTTACTATGCCTAATTAATTTGGATTCTAACAGTTCTTTTATCTGGTCTTTAAATTCCTTTTGGTTATCTACACTATATTTCATGGGTTTGACTCTTACTATAGTGTCTGGATTGATTAATTTTATTTTTGCCTTTACTTTATCAGCATTCCATTTTTCTAATGGGTTTTCAGAATATGTTTCAGAAATTTCTTTTTTTAATTTTTCTAACCTATTTTCTGTTGTCGTTTTTAGGACTGTAACTGATTTAAATTTTTCTGTACTCCAACATCCACCACGCTGGGTTGAGGAACTCTGATGGTTTATGTCTTTATATGCTATGGTAACAGTCTTATCTATTTTTGGTGTAAATATTCTGTGTGCACAAGGAGTTGTGAACATATATTTATCAATATATTGTGTAAATGATGCATATTTTAATAGGAAATTTTGTCCTAATAAAATATCAAATCCAATTGTGTTTGACATATATATTGTATCAACAAATACTTCTTTAAAAGAAATTAGAAAAGGTACTTATGTAGCATATTTGCTATATATTATCTTATTTCCACCTGCTGTTGTAGCGGTGATGATCTTCTTTGAATTATATTTCCAGTATTCAGATGGTAGTACATTTGGTAAGCATAAGCTTATTGTACTTCCTGTATCTAGATAAGCATGAAATTTAGTTCTGCAATAACTTTTTATATTGAGTATAATTTCAATATATGGACTCATGGGATTGGTACTGATTACTCTTTCCGTGATAACAATGATTTCATATTTTCATCTATTCTTGGAATGATGATTGGATTATCATCAACTGTTATTTTTAAATATCCTTGGCAGATTTTATAAGGACTATGTTTTTCAAGAAAGTTCATTCCTAGTAGTATAGGTGAACGATCTACTCCATATAATTCATCTTTGTATAGAATTATTTCTTTAATATATTCTTTGTGATCCTCTCCCATAAGTATAAGAGAGAACTTTACATATTTTCTTATTTCAAGATTATTTCCTAAATAATCCTTGAATATATATGGTTCTGGTAATTCAAAATCTATTAAATGACTAACAAATTTAGTATTTACATGACTTTTATCTGCTCCAGTATCTATGAGGACAAGAAAATTCTTCTTATATCCTTCTTGATTTATATATCTTGTTTTGATATAATATTGCGAATTTGGTGGTTTAGCAATACTTAATTTCTTGAATTTGCTTATCTTAGAGTCTTGTCTAGAGGGGAATCTTGCAATAAGATTATCTCCTTCTAGGCTGATACTATTTCTTCTTATCAGTTTTCCTTCAGAATTAATTTCTCTAGCTTGTTTATGGAAATCAAGCATTATCTGTTCTGGTATAGTAACTTCATGTTCTTGGTACTTTCTAGGAGGTATATATTGTGCTAATTCCTCAAAATCTTTATGTATGATAATATTATCAGTTATTTTTCTTAGATTGTTACTATGGTTAGTACTAAAAGCAAAAATTGATTTTATGCTTATACTAATAGCCTTACTTTTTTGTAACATTTTTAAGTTTCCAATTCTATAATATAGATTGAAACTTTGGTCAATATTATCATCAATTAGTGATATTGCATAATTTGGTTTTACTGTAAATATTATTTTTTTATAGACTAAGTTTCCTACAACTGTTTCTAATAGAGTATCAATAGGATCTTGTAAGATTCTGTTGTCCATACAATATATTTCTATTGGTATGTTCATACCTTCTCTAAAGAATCCTTTTACCATTATCTGGATTCCTCATATTTCAATGCATTTCAACTTGTTTTTTATGTTTTCCGAAATTTTGGATAACTTTTGTTTTACCCATTTTTTTGTAATTATAGGAATTCTTACTTTTCCTATAGTATCTTTTATATTGATAGATATTTCTTTATAATTCATACTTACAATTGTTTTATTTACTCTTGGTAGTATTCCTAAGAATTCTTGATGAAATACATCTTTTTTTTGTAGGTCTATTATTTTCTTGGTTATTCATTTGTATTTTTTAATATCAAAGGTAATTTCTTGATTTATACCTTCTATCGAGTCTTCAACTTCTTCAATTGTTTTTACTTCTATTTCTAGATCTGCTTGTTGTATATCTTGATTCATATTTACTATCTCCTCAGAATCTTCCCCTGATGAGGATGTATTTAACTCATAAATGCTACTGCATTCACTACTTAAATTTTCAAAATATTCAATTGGTTCTATATCACTATCTTCTTGGAATTTTTCATAAATTCTAAGAGTTTTTATATTCTGTCTATCTTTCTTTATAGGACATTGATGAGCAATATATCCTCCTTATTACAGATGAAACATCTACATTTTTTAATATTTCTTGGTTTGGATTTTTTATTCCAATTTCTTTTCTTAAAATATTTTTTGTGTGGTTTAAAATTCCTTTTCTTAATTTTTTTGTAGCTTTTGAATTTTCTTTTATATTTCTTATACGGTTTATATTTCTTCTTATAGCATCCGAATTGTTCAATTTGGCCAATATCTTTGTAACAATACAAGGAATTCTTTCTTATTTTATATGCTTTCCTACTCTTTAGAGCTTCTCTGCTCCACATGCCTATCATTCTTTTTGTAAATTCAATCCTACTTTCAAGACTATCTATTTTTACTCCTCAATCTTCTCCTAAAGGTAATAACTTCTCATAATCTTTTAATAACTTAATTCTCCATGGGAATGGTAACTTCGTAAAATAAGATTTTAATATAGGCTTATTTTCTTGATAATCTCCTTGATTTAATATATAGTATAATTCTTCAAATTTACATGTATATCTTTCTAATTCACACATATCACATATCCTTAAATTTTCCATTGCTATCATTCCTTCATTATATTCATCTTGTTTTCTATCTTCTTCATTAGAAGCATATCTATCTCCTAAGAACTCTGTTCTTAAGGCTCTTTCAAACATTTTTAATATTTCTTGTATATTTTGTTCATATAAAGTATTCATATTATCTAATACTTCAGTTCTATTTTCTCCATACTTTATTCTTCCTTTTATAGTTTCTGGTAACTTTCTCCACTATTCAGAAACAATTCCTCTGAATGTATGTTCTATACATCCAAAAGCTGTATATGTCTCCCATTTATTAAATTGTATTGCTAAGTCGGTACTTTTCATCCATGTTTCAATAGTTTTATTTTTATCTACACAGTCTAGATCTAACCATATTCCTGTTGTGTGGATTGGTTCGTTATAAGATTTCATTGGATTTGTTTCTTTTATGGATTGTTTTCTTATATTTCCAATGTATCTTTTCTGTGTTTTTCTATATTGATTAATACCTTCTTTAATAGGTATCGTTTATAATAAGGATAATCATATTTTTCGTCACTACTGAATTCTATTTTTATATCTCGACTTGTTGATGGATTAGTATTCATCTTTGTATTTTTCATTTTTCCAGTTAATTCTTCTAACTGTTTTTTATATTCATCATACTTTTCACCAGTAGATTTTAAGAATTTTTGTTCTAGTTCTTCTACATCTGTAATCATATTGATTTTCTTCATGTCTTTTCCCTTTATTATTTTCTTTTTCTGTTATCCTAAAATCTTGAGGAGGATTAATTATAATCCTATCTTTTCCTTTAAGGTTTTTATCTAAAATAGCATGTCCTACTTGTAGATTATATTCTAAATTTTCTAATCTTTTGTGTATATCCTCAAAACTTTCATTTGTGGTATTTTTAGGTAAATAGGCATAAATTGGTTTTTTATGTTTTTCAACTTTTTTCAAAAATTCTTCAATTATATTTTCTTCATCTACTAAGTTCATCATTATTTTAGGTTCGTAACATGGCTCTGATACCATTTCTTCGGAGTATGCAGCAGAGGGGTTAAGATTTTGAATCCAATTAAAATCTTCATAAGTTTTTAAAATATTACAATAGAATTTATAGAATTCACTATCTTTTGTCAAAACTTTTTCTTTAATAAATATATTTAATTTGTTAATTCTTCTTTCAAGTTTAAGAATCAGTTTATGTATATTATTTTCTATTTTGATTACTCTATTATCTATATAAACATTTTTATATTTTAATTTTGGATCTAAATATTCTGTAAAGAAACTTTTCAGATCTTCTTTTAAATAATTTAATTCAATATCTGTCGCATTTCTTAGATCAATAAAATTTTGTATAATATTTGGGGTTAAATTTATTAAAGATTCATGATCTATATTTGTTTGGGGACCTAATTGAAGGTTTTTATACATTGAAATGGTTTTAGTTGCAAATTCTCTATGAGGGGTATTTTTGGAAAGATTATTATTCAAAGGCTATTCTTAAATAATTATCTTTTCAGGTCTAATCTCGCAATTTACTCTTATATTTAGATTATTTGCAGGTATTTCCTCCAGTTTTTTGTCCCTTCTTTCAGAATTAAAAAACTGAGATACCACTCCGATACAATGAACCCACAAAACCATTTCAAATTTCAAACCTAGAAATATCATAAAAAAGAAAATTTTGAGTTAATTGTCCCAATGATCATTGAACTTACGTCTATATCTTTGATTGCTCACTGAAATTTATGATGACAAGTTTTGGCCACTATATTTATCAAAACGCTTGAAGTTGCACACTACCTTAATATCCATTTCAATTCTTTAACGAAATTAGTGACTTAGCTAATGTAATATACATGTAGTACCCCATCGGGCCGTTAACAAATTGTTATGTCTTCGATTTGCTGACCAAATTTTGAAAAATATCTTTAATTGCTCACTAAACTTTGGAAAACGTTTTTAATTGCTCACTAAACTTTGAAAAGCGTTTTCGATTGCTCACCGAACTTCGAGATAGTAGAATTTTGACCACTAAACATATAAAAATAATTTCGACTTATTGTTTGTTAAAAAATATGTTGCACAATCGCACGGGTTGTGTAAAAGTAATAAAGTGGACAATGAGTCCAAGTTTTTGATCCCACGAGAAATGATTACTCAATTATACAATAATTAAATTTAATTTTACAATTTTTTTGTAGAATTTTAAGCCATTTTCATCATTTGAAAATTTCAAAATTATTGTATGTTTCGTTGTTAAAATTATGTTAATATTTAGATTCTGTAACCAAACATACAATAAATTTAATTAAAATTTGGATTTTTGTGACGAAACATAGTCCATTTCACAGAGGGACCAAAAGTGAATGAAATTAATATAATTAAATTTATTGTGTTTAATTGCAACATTCAAATATTAATTTTATTTTAACAACGAAACACACAATAAATTTGAATTTAATGATAAAAATAGCTTAAAATTCTACAAAATATATTAATTATTGCGTAACTGAGTCATCAATTCTCATGGAATCGACAATTTGAATTCGTTTGTCCACTTATTACTTTTACACGACCATTGCGATTATGCTACATATGTTTTTAACGGACAATAGGTTGATGTCATTTTTATAAATTCAATGGCCAAAATTTGATAACCTCGTAGTTTAGTGACTAATCGAAAATATTTTTTAAAGTTTAGTGAGTAATCGAAGACGTTTTTCAAAATTTAGTGAGCAATAAAAGATATTTTTCAAAGTTTGGTTAACAATTGGAGACATAACAATTTGTTAACAATGGAATGAGTCACATCTAATGTTTTGATAAGTTTAATGACTAAAACTCGACATTTTAAATTTCAATGAGCAATCAAAAGTATAGACATAAATACTGTGATCATTGGGACAATTAACTCGAAAAATTCCCATTTTTTTACGTTGAAGATTTTGGGAAATGAAGGTTCTTTTTATAGCGTGTGTTTCTATTTGGGTTCTCAGTTTCTACTTTTTTTCTGCTACATTTGATGTGAAGCCTGACCCTCCTGTTTCTGATCCCCTTCTTCCTACTGAAAAAGATCCACTTTTTGTGATTTCTTCAAATAGGAATTCTCATTCTCCAGGTAATTTGCTAATTTTCTAGCATTAAGTTCATTTTGCTTTTAATTTGAAATGACAAGATGTGAATTTTCGATACATAAGTCGAGCACACTAAATTTAGCTTCCATTTTTTATTCTATGATTGTTCAAGTCGTTAAAAAAAAAAAAGAGCTGTGA
This sequence comes from Olea europaea var. sylvestris, assembly GCF_002742605.1. NCBI lineage: Eukaryota > Viridiplantae > Streptophyta > Magnoliopsida > Lamiales > Oleaceae > Olea > Olea europaea. Next base: position 228,009 of record NW_019229022.1, read on the forward strand.
AGTTTTGCATGCTATTTCTTTATGTACTTTAATTTTCTTTATGTACATTTTGCATGCTATTTCTTTCTATAAGGAAGTTGAGTGGCTTTTCTATGGCTAAAGGTGCATCAATTCAAGAATGCAAAGCCAGATGTAGCCTACAGAATAGGATTATATAATTAATGAAGTTGTGGGAACTTTGTGTGTTTCTTCCTATGGAGCAGAAGTTTCAGGGGTAAACGTGTGACTTGAACAAGAAATTAGGATTGCAATGGTTGTAGCTTCGACTCCTCTCGGGGTAATTTTGCTGTTCTTCGCGGGCTTTTTGATATACAAACTGAAAAGGTTGAAGAAATACCATGAAAAAAACAATCGCAGTCCAGGTATCATTTTTCAAGTTAACTCCATTTCCCTTCCCTTCTCTCGTTTTTCGTTTTGAGTAGGTCTTGGGGGCAGGGGAAAGTTAGTTGATATAGGATTACCAATAAGCCTGGGCTATACTATTAAATCTTGGTTGTACATTTTGTAATGTTCTGTTGACAATAATGTATTTGAGTATGCATAGGTAGAAGCTGCAAAAGGGATCTTATTAGGTCCAATTTTGGATAAATTCACTTCTTTGAGAATTGGAATAAAAAAGGGTTCAACAGATGATATCGAGGCACTAATAGTTTCCATGAAGACAACATTCTTGATGAAGGTGGATCAAGGCACTTTTATAAAGCCCACTTTGATAACGACTTTCATGCAGCCATTAAAAAACAAGCGGCTGGTGGACAGGTAGCCGAGGTAAATTTGCGCATGTTTGGTTCTATCTTTAGGAATTTGACTATTCTTTTGTAGGTTTTCAATATGGGTATATTTCAATTAATTTTGCAGAATGAGATCGGTTGGTTGAATAAGATTCAGCATCAGAACATTGTTTTGCTTTTGGGGGTACTGTATTCATGGCTAGGGGCACTATCTCCACTATCATTTGATGCACAGTGGCTCTCTGGAATTCCAGTTACATGGTAAAAGTTTGCTCCAAATTCATTTGATCTTTTTAGGCTAAGCTTAAAATGTTTACTTATACGTAATAAGTAAGTTTTAGAAAGTTGAATTTTTATTGATAGAAAATGAGATTAAGTTAGTTATTTGTAGCGACAGAAAGGTTAGATATATATATATATATATATATATTTTAATAAAAAGTAAGTAATAAGTTTCTCAATCAAAACTGTTTGGAAACAACTTTTACTTGACAAAGAGCGATTGATATAATGTAATTACTAACTTCATGAATATGAATTCAGATTACTGAATGGTTTTTGAATAATTACTTCAGGACCTTCTCATGGAAAATCATTAACTTGTCATCTCAGGATGAAACTTGCGTTGTTGGATGTGGCTAGGTACCTATTCAATGATTATTGCAGTAACTTGATCATCTTTCTCTTTTGTTTAGTGATTGAGAGTAGACATCTTTTAGAGGACTAGAATACCGTCACGAGCATTGCAACCATCCTGTGATCCATAGAGATCTTAAATCTTAAATATCAGAATATTTTGATCCCCAAGTTTACAGAATTTTTTTTGATTTTGGCTAATGGATTTGGCTTTTGGTTCAGCTTTACTTGGTGGAAAGTTGATGGACAAGATAAACATCAAGCTTTCGTGAACATTGGGTTATGTTGCTCCAGAGTAACTCTCGACCTCGGAGGATCACTTTCACTGATCTCTGAGGACCTTAAATTCGTGTGAAGCGGTTCTTGAATTCTCAAAATTATTGCTATTTTTGAATCTAATAGCATTTTTCATCAATAATTTTTGAGGGAAAATTAACAATTTTAAAGTGACGAGGCAAACCTTTGCACATTGGACTATAGTCGTAGGTTTGTCTCTTTCTCTTCATAAAATTTGTTCAAAAAAATTCATTCATCCCAAATTTTCATATCTAATTCAACTTTAAATTTTAG
>NW_019229023.1:0-3650 GCF_002742605.1 Olea europaea var. sylvestris
CGAAGTTATGATGAAATCAAAAACCACTTTTCATTGGCTCGATTCCAATCAAAATAGACAAGCAGTTCGCCAAAAAATGAAAAACCCGAAGTGATTATGAAATTAAAAATCACTTTTCATTGGTTCGATTCCAATCGAATTAGACGCGCAATTCGCCAAAAACGAACAAACCCGAAATTATCAAGAAATCAAAAACCACTTTTCACTGGCTCAATTCCAATCAAATTAGACTAGCAATTCCCCAAAAATGAACAAACCCGAAATTATTAGGAAACCAAAAACCACTTTTCATTGGCTCAATTCCAATCGAATTAGACTAACAATTCAACAAGAATGAACAAACCTAAAATTATCATGAAATCAAAAACCACTCTTCATTGGCTCGATTCCAATCGAATTAGACTAGCAATTCGCCAAAAATGAACAAAACCCGAATTTATCATGAAATCAAAAATCACTTTTCATTGGCTCGATTCCAATCGAATTAGACTAGTAGTTCACCAAAAACGTACAAACCCGAAGTTATCATGAAAGCAAAAACCAATTTTCATTGGCTCGATTCCAATCGAGTTAGACTAGCAATTCGCGAAGAACGAACAAACCTGAAGTGATCATGAAATCAAAAACCACTTTTCATTGGCTCGATTCCAGTCAAACTAGACTAGCAATTCGCCAAACACAAACAAACTCAAAGTTATCATTAAATCAAAAACCACTTTTCATTAGCTCGATTCCAATCGAATTAGACTAGCAATTCACCAAAAATGAACAATCCAGAAGTGATCATGAAATCAAAAACCACTTTTCATTGGCTCGATTGTAATCGAATTTGACTGGCAATTCACAAAAAGCGAACAAATCCGAAGTTATCATGGAATCAAAAACCACTTTTCGTTGGCTCGATTCCAATCGAATTAGACTAGCAATTCACCAGAAATGAACAAACCCAAAGTTACCATGAAATCAAAAGCCACTTTTCATTGACTCGATTCCAATCGAACTAGACTAGCAATACGCAAAAATGAACAAACCCGTAGTTATAATGAAATTTAAAACCACTTTTCATTGGCTCGATTTCAATCGAATTAGACTAGCAACTCGCTAAAAACGAACAATCCAGAAGTGATCATGAAATCTAAAACCACTTTTCATTGGCTCAGTTTTAATCGAATTTGACTAGCAATTCACCAAAAGCGAACAAATCGAAGTTATCATGGAATCAAAAAAAACTTTTCATTGGCTCGATTCCAATCGAATTAGACTAGCAATTCGCCAGAAACGAACAAACCCGAAGTTGCCATGAAATCAAAAACCACTTTTCATTGGCTCGATTTCAATCGAATTAGACTAGCAATGCGCAAAAACGAACAAAACTGTAGTTATCATGAAATCAAAATCCACTTTTAACTGCCTCGATTCCAAACGAATTAGACTACCAATTCGCCAAAAAAAATCGAAGTTATAATGAAATCAAATGCCACTTTTCATTGCCTCGATTCCAATTGAGTTGGACTAGCAATTCGTCAAAAACGAACAAATCCGAAGTTATGATGAAATCAAAAACCACTTTTCATTGGCTCGATTCCAATCAAATTAGACTAATAGTTCACCAAAAATGTACAAACCCGAAGTTATCATGAAATCAAAAACCAATTTTCATTGGCTCGATTCCAATCGAGTTAGACAAGCAATTCGAGAAGAACGAACAAACCCAAAGTGATCATGAAATCAAAAACCACTTTTCATTGGTTCGATTCCAGTCGAACTAGACTAGCAATTCGCCAAACACGAACAAACCCGAAGTTATCATTAAATCAAAAACCACTTTTCATTGGCTCGATTCCAATCGAATTAGACTAGCAATTCACCAAAAAGGAACAATCCAGAAGTGATCATGAAATCAAAAACCACTTTTCATTGGCTCGATTGTAATCGAATATGATTGGCAATTCACCAAAAGCAAACAAATTCGAAGTTAACATGGAATTAAAAACCACTTTTCGTTGGCTCGATTCCAATCGAATTAGACTAGCAATTTACCAGAAATGAACAAACCCGAAGTTACCATGAAATCAAAAGCCACTTTTCATTGACTTGATTCCAATCAAACTAGACTAGCAATACGCAAAAATGAACAAACCCGTAGTTATAATGAAATCCAAAACCACTTTTCATCGGCTCGATTCCAATCGAATTAGACTAGCAACTCGCTAAAAACGAACAATCCAGAAGTGATCATGAAATCTAAAGCCACTTTTCATTGGCTCAGTTTTAATCGAATTTGACTATTAGTTCACCAAAAGCGAACAAACCGAAGTTATCATGGAATCAAAAACCACTTTTCATTGGCCCGATTCCAATCGAATTAGACTAGCAATTCGCCAGAAAACGAACAAACCCGAAGTTGCCATGAAATCAAAAACTGCTGTTCATTGGCTCGATTCCAATTGAATTAGACTAGCAATGCGCAAAAAGGAACAAAACTGTAGTTATCATGAAATCAAAATCAACTTTTCATTGGCTCGATTCCAAACGAATTAGACTAGCAATTCGCCAAAAACAAACAAAATCGAAGTTATAATGAAATCAAATGCCACTTTTCATTGCCTCGATTCAAATCGAGTTAAACTAGCAATTGGCCAAAAACGAACAAACCCGAAGTTATCATGAAATCAAAAACAACTATTCATTGACTCGATTCCAGTCGAATTAGACTAGCAATTCACCATTATCAGGAAATCAAAAATCACTTTTCATTGGCTCCATTCCAATCGAATTAGACTAGCAATTCACCAAAAATGAACAAACCTAAAGTTATCAGGAAATCAAAAACCACTTTTCATTTGCTCGATTCCAATCGAACTAGAATAGCAATTCGCCACTATCAGGAAATCAAAAATCACTTTTCATTGGCTCCATTCCAATCGAATTAGACTAGCAATTCACCAAAAATGAACAAACCCAAAGTTATCAGGAAATCAAAAACCACTTTTCATTTGCTCGATTCCAATCGAACTAGAATAGCATTTCGCCAAAAACGAACAAACCAAAAGTTATCAAGAAATCAAAAAACACTTTTCATTGGCTCAATTCCAATCGAATTAGACTAACAAATCGCCAAGAACGAACAAATTCGAAGTTATCATGAAATCAAAAATCACTTTTCATTGGCTCGATTCCAATTGAATTACTCTTGCAATTCGCCACAAATGAACAAACCCAAAGTTGTCATAAAAACAAAAACCTCTTTTCATTTGCTCGATTCCAATTGAACTAGAATTGCAATTCACCAAAAATGAACAAACCCAAAGTTATCATGAAACCAAAAACCATTTTTCATTGGCTCATTCCAATTAAATTTGACTAGCAATTCGCCAAAAATAAACAAACCCGAAATTATCATGGAATCAAAAACCACTTTTCGTTGGCTCGATTCCAGTCAAATTAGACTAGCTATTCGCTAAAAACAAGCAAACATGAAGTTATCATCAAATCAAAAACCACTTTTCATTGGCTGAATTCCAATCGAGTTAGACTAGCAACTCGCTAAAAAAGAACGAACCCGAAGTTATCATGAAATCAAAAACCACTTTTCAATGGCTCGATTCCAATCGAATTAGACTAACAATTCGTGAAGAACAAACAAACTC
>NW_019229024.1:0-3649 GCF_002742605.1 Olea europaea var. sylvestris
ATCTGGTAAATTTGAGCCCATTCCGACACAGTCGAGAAAAATGACGAAATTGACTCTGGCGCGATTTTTATTTCTGATTAAACAGCCAAATTTCAGCCAATTCTGACACAGTCGATAAAAATGACGAAATTGCCCCCGGGGCGGTTTTTTTTTCCGATCAACAAATCAAATTTCAGCCAATTCCGATACAGTCGCAAAAAATGATGAAATTGCCCCCGACGCGATTTTTGATTCCGATCAACCTGCCAAATTTCAGCCCATTCCGGCACCGTCGCGAAAAATGACGAAATTGCCCCCGGCGCGATTTTTATTTCCTATCAAACTGCCAAATTTCAGCCAATTCCGAGACAGTCGAGAAAAATGAGGAAATTGCCCCCGACGCGATTTTTGATTCCGATCAACAAGTCAAATTTCAGCCAAATCCGACACAGTGGCGAAAAATGACGAAATTACACCCGGCGCGGTTTTTGTTTCCGATCAACCTTTCAAAAATGAGCCCATTCCGACACAGTCGAAAAAATGACGAAATTGCCCCCGGAGCGATTTTTGTTTCCGATCAACCTGTCAAATTTGAGCCCATTCCGACACAGTCGAGAAAAATGACGAAATTGCCCCCGGCGCGATTTTTGTTTCCGATCAACTTGTCAAATTTTAGACAATTCCGACACAGTAGCGAAAAATGACGAAATTTCCCCGACGCGATTTTTGTTTTCGATCAATCTGTCAAATTTGAGCCCATTCCAACACAGTCGAGAAAAATGACGAAATTGACCCCGGCGCGATTTTTATTTTTGATTAAACTGCCAAATTTCAGCCAACTTTGACACAGTCGAGAAAAATGATGAAATTGCCCCCGGGGCGATTTTTGTTTCCGATCAACAAGTCAAATTTCAGCCAATTCCGACACAGTCGCAAAAAATGATGAAATGGCCCTTGCGCGATTTTCGTTCCCGATAAACCTGTCAAATTTGAGCCCATTCCGACGCAGTCGAGAAAAATGACGAAATTGCCGACGGTGGGATTTTTCCGATCAAACTTGCAAATTTCCGCCAATTCCGACACAGTCGAGAAAAATGAGGAAATTGCCCCTGGCGCGGTTTTTGTTTCCGATCAATAAGTCAAATTTCAGCCAATTCCGACACAGTCGCGGAAAATGGCGAAATTACACCCGGCGCGGTTTTTGTTCCCGATCAACCTTTCAAATTTGAACCCATTCCAACACAGTCGAGAAAAATGACGAAATTGCCCCCGGCGCGGCTTTTGTTTCCTATCAACAAGTCAAATTTTAGCCAATTCCGACACAGTCGCGAAAAATGACGAAATTGCCCTCGGCGCGGCTTTTGTTTCCTATCAACAAGTCAAATTTTAGCCAATTCCGACACAGTCGCGAAAAATGACGAAATTGCCCTCGGCGCGGCTTTTGTTTCCTATCAACAAGTCAAATTTTAGCCAATTCCGACACAGTCGCGAAAAATGACGAAATTGCCCTCGGCGCGGCTTTTGTTTCCTATCAACAAGTCAAATTTTAGCCAATTCCGACACAGTCGCGAAAAATGACGAAATTGCCCTCGGCGCGGCTTTTGTTTCCTATCAACAAGTCAAATTTTAGCCAATTCCGACACAGTCGCGAAAAATGACGAAATTGCCCTCGGCGCGGCTTTTGTTTCCTATCAACAAGTCAAATTTTAGCCAATTCCGACACAGTCGCGAAAAATAAAGAAATTACACCCGACGCGATTTTTGTTCCCGATAAACCGGTCAAATTTGAGCCCATTCCGACACAGTCGAGAAAAATGACGAAATTGCCCCCGGCGTTATTTTTATTTCCGATCAAACTGCCAAATTTCAGCCAATTCCAAGACAGTCGAGAAAAATGAAGAAATTGCCCCCGGCGCGGTTTTTGTTTCCGATCAACAAGTCAAATTTCAGCCAATTCCGACACAGTGGCGAAAAATGACGAAATTACACACGGCGCGGTTTTTGTTCCCACTAAACCCGTCAAATTTGTGCCCATTCCGACACAGTCGAGAAAAATGACGAAATTGCCCCGGCGCATTTCTTGTTTCCGATCAACCATTCAAATTTTAGTCAATTTCGACGTAGTCGCGAAAAATGACGAAATTACACCCGGCGCGATTTTTGTTCCCGATCAACCTGTCAAATTTGAGCCCATTCCGACACAGTCGAGAAAAATGACGAAATTGACGCTGGCGCGATTTTTATTTCAGATCAAATTGCCAAATTTAAGTAAATTCCGACACAGTCGAGAAAAATGACGAAATTGCCCCCGACGCAGTTTTTGTTTCAGATCAACCTGTCAAATTTTAGCTAATTCCGACACAATCACGAAAAATGGCTAAATTACACTCGGCGCGGTTTTGTTCCCGATGAACCTGTTAAACTTGAGCCCGTTTCGACACAGTTGAGAAAAATGACGAAATTGCCCCCGGGGCGGTTTTTGTTTCCGATAAACCTGTCAAATTTGAGCCCATTCCGACACAGTCGAGAAAAATGATGAAATTGCCGCAGGCGCAATTTTTATTTTCGATCAAACTGTCAAATTTCCGCCAATTCCGACACAGTCGCGAAAAATGACGAAATTACACCCGGCGCTATTTTTGTTCCCGATCAACCTGTCAAATTTGAGACCATTCCGACACAGTCGAGAAAAATGATGAAATTGCCGCCGGTGCGATTTTTATTTCCGATCAAACTGCCAAATTTCAGCCAATTCCGACACAGTCGAGAAAAATGAGGAAATTGCCCCGGCGAGGTTTTTGTTTCCGATCAATAAGTCAAATTTCAGCCAATTCAGACACAGTCGCGGAAAGTGGCGAAATTACACCCGGCGCGGTTTTTGTTCCCGATCAACCTGTCAAATTAAAGCCCATTCCGAAACAGTCGAGAAAAATGACGAAATTGCCCCCGGCGCGGTTTTTGTTTCCGATCAACAAGTCAAATTTCAGCCGATTCCGACACAGTCGCGAAAAATGACGAAATTACCCCCAGCGCGGTTTTTGTTTCCGATCAACCTGTCAAATTTAAGCCCATTCCGACACAGTCGAGAAAAATGACGAAATTGCCCCCGGCGCGATTTTTGTTTCCAATCAACCAGTCAAATTTTAGCCAATTCCGACACAGTCGCGAAAAATGACGAAATTTTCCCCGCGCGATTTTGGTTTCAGAAAAATCTGTCAAATTTCAGCCAATTCCGACACAGTCGAGAAAAATGACGAAATTGACCCCGACGCGATTTTTATTTCTGATTAAACTGCCAAATTTCAGCCAATTCTGACACAGTCGAGAAAAATGACGAAATTGCCCCCGGGGCGGTTTTTGTTTCCGATCAACAAGTCAAATTTCAGCCAGTTCTGACACAGTCGTAAAAAATGATGAAATTGTCCCGGCGCGATTTTTGTCCCCGATAAACCTGTCAAATTTGAGCCCATTCCGATACAGTCGAGAAAAATGACGAAATTGCCCCCAGCGCGATTTTTATTTCCGACCAAAATACCAAATTTCAGCCAATTCCGAGACAGTCGAGAAAAAATGACGAAATTGCCCCTGGCACGATTTTTGTTTCCGATCAACAAGTCAAATTTCAGCCAATTCCGACACAGTGGCGAAAAATGACGAAATTACACACGGC
>NW_019229025.1:0-3648 GCF_002742605.1 Olea europaea var. sylvestris
GTACAAATAGCAAAGTTCAATCGTTAAGGACCTTGCCACATATACACTATGGTGTACACTTTAGTTTACTCTTTGCCACGTTACATTACCCTATTAGATAGTTTAAATTTCAAAAAATTTTCCCACCCAACTAACCCTTGACATCAATGCAAGTGTCAAACAATGTGTCAAAAATCAGTGTACAAATAGCAAAGTTCAATCGGTAAGAACCTTGCTACATGTACACTATGGTGTACACTTTAATTTAGACTTTGCCTCGTGAAAAACCCTTGTTGGATAATTTAAATTTCAAATAGTTTTTCCATGCAATTGACACTTGACAACAATGCAAGCGTCAAACGACGTGTGAAAATCAGTGTACAAATAGTGAAGCTCAATCGGTAAGAACCTTGCGACTTGTACACTATGGTGTACACTTTAGTTTACACTTTACCATGTGAAATTACCCTTTTGTACAATTTAAATTTCAAACAGTTTTTCCATCCAATTAACACTTGACAACAACGTACGTTTCAAACAACGGGTCAAAAATCAGCGTACAAATAGCAAAGTTCAATCGGTAAGGACCTTGGCACATGTACACTACGGTGTACACTTTAGTTTACATTTTGCTATGTGACCTCACCCTACTGGACAGTTGAATTTTCAAACAGTTTTCCCACCGACTGACCATTGGTAACAATGTAAGTGTCAAACAACGTGCAAAATCACTGTACAAATAGTAAAGTTCAATCGGTAAGAACCTTGCTACATGTCCACTATGGTGTACACTTTATTTTACACTTAGCCATGTGACATTATCCTGTTGGACAGTTTAAATTTCAAATCGTTTTTCCATCCAATTGAAACTTGACAACAATGAAAGTGTCAAACAACGTGTCAAAAATCAGTGTACAAATAGCAAAGTTCAATCGTTAAGGACCTTACCACATATACACTATGTTGTACACTTTAGTTTACTCTTTGCCATGTTACATTACCCTATTAGATAGTTTAAATTTCAAAAAAATTTCCCACCCAACTAAACCTTAACAACAATGCAAGTGTCGAACAATGTGTCAAAAATCAGTGTACAAATAGCAAAGTTCAATCGGTAAGAACGTTGCTACATGTACACTATGGTGTACACTTTAATTTAGACTTTGCCTCGTGAAATAACCCTGTTGGATAGTTTAAATTTCAAATAGTTTTTCCATGCAATTAACACTTGACAACAATGCAAGCGTCAAACAACATGTGAAAAATCAGTGGACAAATAGCGAAGCTCAATCAGTAAGAACCTTGCGACTTGTACACTATGGTGTACACTTTAGTTTACACTTTACCATGTGACATTACCCTTTTGGACAATTTAAAATTCAAACAGTTTTTCCATCCAACGCTTGACAATAACGCACGTTTCAAACAACGTGTCAAAAATAAGTGTACAAATAGCAAAGTTTAATCGGTAAAAACGTTGCTACGTGTATACTATGGTGTACACTTTTGTTTATGCTATGCCACGTGACATCACCCTGTTGGACAGTTTAAATTTCTAATAGTTTTTCCATCCAATTTAAACTTGACAGCAATGCAAGTGTTAAACAACGTGTCAAAAATTAGTATACAAATAACAAAGTTCAATCGGTAAGGACCTTGCTCAATGTACACTTTGGTGTACACTTTAGTTTATACTTTGCCACGTGACATTACCACGTTGGGCAGTTTAAATTTCAGATAGTTTTCCCATCCATTTGACGCTTGACAACAATGCAAGTGTTAAAAATCAGTGTACAAATAGCAAAGTTCAATCAGTAAGAACCTTGGTGTACACTTTAATTTACACTTTACCACGTGATATTACCCTGTTGGACAGTTTAAATATCAAAAAGCTTTTCTATCCAATTGACACTTGACAACAATGCAACTGTTAAACAACGTGTCAAAATTCAGTGTACAAATAGCAAAGTTCAATCAGCAAGGACCTTGCTCAATGAGCACTATGGTGTACACTTTAGTTTACACTTTGCCACGTGACATTACCCTATTGGACGGTTTAAATTTCAAACAGTTTTTCCATCCAATTGACACTTGACAACAATGCAAGTGTTAAAAATCAGTGTACAAATAGCGAAGCTTAATCGGTAAGAACGTTGCAACACGTACACTATGGTGTACACTTTAGTTTACACTTTGCCATGAGACATTATGCTTTTGGACATTTTAAATTTGAAACAGTTATCCCATCCAATTCACACTTGACAACAATGCAAGTGTCAAACAACGGGTCAAACATCAGTGTACAAATAGCAAAGTTCAATCAATAAGAACCATGCGACATGTGTACTATGTTGTACACTTTAGTTTACACTTTGTAACGCCCCGACCCCTAGTGGACCAGAATGCTACTTATTTTACTTAGCTTAACCGGTGGTTTAGTAACAAGTGTATACGTTTTAGCGGAAACTTACATCTTCGAATAATAATTTAAATAACAATACTCCAAATACTTTAAAGAAAAACACTGAATCATTTTTCAAAACAACAAAATGTAATTTATATGAAGAAAACATAACTTGTTCTCGCATTCTGCATTATTCAAAACTTTAAAGAAATAACATTGGAAAACATTTCATAAAAATAAATCTAAATCACTTATTCACTGGATTTCCACGGGCTCGTTGCATCACTCTCCATCTTCTCCTCCATCCATGCCCGAGGTAGAGTTTCTTCAATCTGTAGAGATGGGATTAAACCCGTGAGTTGAAAAACTCAATAGGTGTCATAGGTGCATTTGTGATCAAGCTATACATTTCAAAACTTTAACTTTGTAACTTTTCATACATGCCGTACCTGGAGGCACCATTTGACATGAAGGGGTATGTCGTACCGGAGTACTATTTGACATACAACCATTAGCATAGAGGGATATGCCGTACTGGAGTACCATTTGACATAAAAACATTAACATGAATCGAAACTTATTACTTAACACGATTCAACACATTGCACCTCTACCTACCTTGATTGATGCTTTTGAAACTTTGAAAACTTGGATTGAAAACTTCGATGAAACTTGGACGTTGAAAGAAATGCATTCCTTGGATGTTTGAAAACCGTTGAGAATTGATGCATGAAGACACTTCTTAAACTTTTAGGAAAAATAGTTTTCCTCCCTCTCTTTTTCTCTCTTGGAAACTCTTTCTTTAGTATGTAAAAGTTCTTGCTTTTGGTGTGAGAAAAAATGAGTGAAATGAGGTCACTATTTATAGGTAAATATCCCATAACTTAAAGCAAATGAAGGGTCAAATTTCATATAAGAGAGAAAACATGGGTGCCATTTAAGTTTGATGTTAAATGCTTCAATTTAGTGGGATTTTTATTACCAAAAACATGGGTGGCCATTTGAGAAAATAATTGATGAAAATAAATATTTAATTTCTAGAGAAAAATGAGAATCTTTATTTCAGGCAGTTTCGATCGACCGGTTGTAGTCCGGTTGACACGGCACAGCTTTTAGTGTTTCTATCATAACTTCTTCTCTCGATATCCGATTGAGGTAATTCAAAGTGCGTTGGAAAGTAAGCTCAAAGAGCTACAACTTTTATTTAGATATCATTTTTCAAATCGAATGTTTCCTATGTCGAAAATGGGTCTCAAATGAGACTA
>NW_019229026.1:0-3648 GCF_002742605.1 Olea europaea var. sylvestris
CGATATTCATTTCGATCATTCGATATGTTTACGATATAATTCTCGAAATGAGTTTCAAGAGGATATAGAAGATTTATGGGTTCGACTAGCGTACAATCGTCGAATAGGTTTTAAAGTTAGCTTGTTATCGAAATTCTCGAAATATTAATTTGGAACGGCCTACTTTGACACCGCATAACATTTGCTACGATTGGCCGTTTTGTACCCCGTTAACGACATGAAATACTAGGTCGTGAGTAATTCAAAATGATATTAAGAATGTAATATTTCGACTTCGTGTGATATTCCATAATGAGCCCGAAAATTAATACAAAAACATAAATAATTTATTGAATTTATACAACACTTTTCTCCAAAGTAGCCGTCCGCCAACTGTGCCTTTCCTTTTCCCTGGCGACATGTGTCCCTTTTTTAAATTTCTTTAAAGCTTCTATAAAAAAACTTCTGTACGTATAGCTTTTTTCTATTAACAAACTATCTGAATTTCCCACATTCATTCAATAAATAAAATTTTTCCTTCCCTTTCTCAATTCATCTCTTTTCTTTGGAACATAGAAACCTTTCTAACCAACCATTGTTTCTTCTTTTTTCCCATTTTTAACAACTTTACTTCTGTATCTTCTTCATTTAAATGGGGTGAAATTTGTATGTAATTATTCTTCCATTTCAAACGCTACCATCATCTCGAGCAACTTTGTCACGAACGACCTATTCAAGCAAACAATTTCCCAATCACATTTGTCACTTGCATCGACGAACAGGTAATTTCCCTTGTACCTTGTTGTTCATTCTTCTTATCATAATATAATGCTCTGAGAAATTCATTGCATTTTGAGTTTGTATGTTGTGATTCGGAGAAATTATATTGAAAGGAGCTATGACCTGTTTGTTGAAATTCCCAAGTGATTGGTGGAACTTGGTTACTCTTTTTTTCTTCATAATCCTTTCCATTGGGTTACTAGAATTGATAATAAATGGGTTGTTGTAACTCAGAATCAGTTGGGGATGATGTGAAAATGGCGAGGTATCTTTGAAGGAAATACACAGATTATTTGCACACAAAGTAGGAAAAGACGATTCTTTAGAACATGACTAAACCATACAAATGACCAAAATCATTCACCCCTCTTGTCACTATTTATGTAATTGTCTTTTACATTGGAGTCATTGGTGCTTCTATTATTAAGCAACTCTATAAGTTATGTTTCACTACTTGTTCCATTTGGCTTGTTCCCTTGGCTCTATGGAATTAAATTTTAATTGGTTGTTTAATTTTGTTGTAATAAAACAAAAGCATTTTGAAAATTTGATTCATTCATTTACTAAGCCCTTTTAAGGTGGTTCATATTTGATGGTGCGAGCTTTGGCTTAATTTCCTAAACATAAGGTCCATGTTGATTTTGGCTTTTGATTTGAGGGCCTATACACAAACTTTTTTCTCTCTTGTGTTCTCTTATTTGGAAATTTACTTCTGCAGGAATATACATTTAGTCAGTAAGTAGTTGGCAGTTATCTCTTACACTTGGTAGTTGGTACTGAGGGATCTACTTCCATTACCATTAAGTGGGAGCTTCTTTTTTTTCTTTTTCTTCAACAACACGGTGTAACATTCAACGATTTTTTTATTTTATCACTTGAAAGTCATGTCTTGCAATATCAAATGGCTTACGTACTTTGGTATATTCTAATGACAATAATCATGTTTAATTACAAAATAAAGCAACTTTTGACTAGATGTATTCAAGGCCCATGAAAGGAATGCTAAGGATACCCTGTTGTTTTCATTGATTCTACAAATTAGAGGTGTTAATAGTCCATATGCTAAAATAAAAACATAAGGAAATTCTTTGTCTTGCCTGTGACTCATGTCTGATCAACGATGTACAAGTAAACGACTTGAATCATAGTTTTCATTTCACGCAAATTTCATTGGTCAAGTAGTTCACTAATTTGTAGATTTGTAGATAGGCATTTTCTATATTTTTGAAGTTTGGTAATTTTCTATTAAACCTAGTAATATACCTGTTGCTAAATCATTCTTTCTTGCTTTTGACATTTATTTTTGGTTAAATTCAGTGCTAGGTGTTTCGGTAGTAGCTTATTCAAAGTTTAAACGGGAATATCTTGCAAGTGTTGCTTTAGAATTATTTTACTTCATCTTATCTTATCTATGCTGGTGTTACTATTCTTTATAGTATTCTGTTACCTAAAATTTTAGTCCGGCGATGTATAAGTTGATTGAAACATTAAGCATATCGGTGAGAATTTTCATTTGTGTTTACTCTGACCAGCATATCTATGACAATATTATCTAATAGTATTCAATCCTTTTTTTTTTTCAAAACACACACTTAAGTCTCCAAATTATTATCTGATGTTAATGATATTGTAAAACTTACACATGCAAAGACATCAAGAAACTGAAGCTCAAATTTTTAAGGAAACACATCGGATTGGTACAACAAGAGCCGACTTTTTTGGCCACATTAATCCGAAAACATTCTTATGGTTAAGAGGGAGCCACAAAAAGAGATTATAGAAGCAGCAAAGCTCACTAATGCACATAGTTTCATCATTGCCCTTCCGGAGGACTATTCAACTAAAATTGGTGAGCAATGTGTTCAACTTTTTGATGGGCAAAAGCAAAGAGTTGTGATTGCACGCGCTATTACACGAGTGAAAAATGGACACAATATTAGTAGATACGACACCTATACGTTTAAAATTACTATATATCATTTTGAATCACGGGGTCTCGATTTCACTCTAAACTAGTAAACGAATGTTTGGAACGTGATAGAGGACTTGTATTCTTGAACGAATAGATGTATTATGTTTTTCGTATGTTGTCAAGTGTGGTGTAATTTCCAAACAAATATATAATGTTACTCACTATTGTTTGAACTTTGTGTAGATCGTGACATCAAAATCTAGTCAAAATTCTCATCCTTACAGTGCTAACGAGTAAAAATGAAGCAAAACAAACACGAAATTAGTATAAATGATACATGTACATTTAAAACGATTACATATCATTTTGGTCAATAGAATTTCGATTTCACGTTTGTGTGAACTATATATTCAACGTATTGTTCAAATTTTCGCATGCCATTTTAGGTAGCGGATTGATTTCAGTTTGAAATGTTCTACGTTTTATATATCCTAAACGGTTTCTATATACCCTAAACGACAGTCATACTTGTAAAATGATCACATGTCGTTCTGAGTTGTAGGGTTCGAATTTCACTTATACATGTTGAATGATTACATATTCGATATTTTTTATATCCTATACCCTAAATGACACTCCTACGAATAAAACGACAATATGTCATTTTGAGTCAAAAAGTCTCGATTTCACTATAAAACAAGTAAATTAATGTTCGGAATGTCATCTAATACTATAAATGCAACCATACATTTAAATCATATACTCAAAACCCTATACCCTAAGCTCGAAACCCTAAACGACAACCATACGTTTAAAACAACCAAATGCCGATTTGGGTCACAAGATATCAATTTCAGTTTGAAATTAGTAAAATAGTATTTGAAACATCATACATGATGATAAGTGTGTTTTCACACACTTATTTAGCTCACTAACATGATTTAAACATGGACAAAATAGTCGAATTATGACTTAAT
>NW_019229027.1:0-3647 GCF_002742605.1 Olea europaea var. sylvestris
GGTTCAATGGTTGTCTACTCAATATTATCATCATTTTTTGTATTAGGATATCGCATGTTTGAGAAAAATCGTATACGAGAATTAAAAATATCGAAGAATTGGTTAACATTCTCACTGGGTTCATGAATCCAAAAAAATAAAAAAAAATTAAAATTAAAAGTACTAAATGAAATAATTGGTACAATTAAAATTAGAGTTGAAAAAATATTTGAAAATAATTATATAATAATGACAAAACTATAGTGCAAAAGAAATGAGCGTATTATATTTTGTAGATTATAATCTCAAAACTCAACAAAAAAAAAAAAAAAAAAAAACAAATTTTATATTTGATAGCACCATGCATGATACAGGATGTCATCATCCCAGTCTGCATAAGTAAGCTTGCCTAGCTCGGGTTGTGAGCCTACGACGATCCCGCTCACATGCGAGCTGACAATCTCAAAGTGAGCTAGCTCGCTCATCTCGTAAGTCATTTGAGCGAGTCGATGAACAATTTGTACGAGACGTATGTAGCTTGGCTCACTATTGTTACTTTAGATCTTTTAAAACTTTGTTGTTCAGCATCTTGAATTAGCCATCACTTGTGAACCAGTTAACTTGAGAAACCAGCCAACAATGGCCAATCATATCACATCTCAACTGGGCATATATCATACTACCAATCTTCTTGTCGTTAAATACTCAAGTTTTTGGAATACTCCAATTAACCAGTCTACTTAACTTGAAAAAAGCTTGACGAAGAAGTGAGTCGACAATCAACTCGCCCACTTAACACTCCTACCGAGAGATCACGAATACCAAGGTCAAGACTCAGTATTTCCAATCCCAAGATAAAGAGCGAGTGAATTAGGACTAGTCTTATTATCCTTCGTTGAAAATCCATCTAGGGCCCCCTACTCTTGATTTGACCCTTGGAGACCCATTCATCGGTTGAGCTTACGGATAAGAATGTTTTTCAATCCTCCTGCCGCAGGTTTTATGAATACCTCTTACTTTCCAGTTGTAACGACAGATAAGGATCAGTTTTCAAATATTATTTTGTTCTCATATAATAATTGAATAAATACAAAAAATTTACACTAAACATCTAAAATGAGAAATACTATTATTTTGACGGGTTTTGATAATCTAACAGGGGCCGTGACGGCCCTGTGACGCAGTGCCACTTAACGTTCAAATTATTAAAAAAAAAAAAAAAATTTAACAAAAAAATCTTTTGCCTAAAGTTAAACAGATATGAGATATTTTTTAAATGGGCCAAAACTTCAAATGTTATGTGGGAAAAAATTGTAACAACTGTAATTTAAGATTAGGGAAAATTAGACCACACCGGATATTTAGGGATGAAAATTCTAAAATCATGTACTAAGTTTACTTAAGCACAAATCAGGTATTTGTCAAATTAAAAATAATATGTTGCATCTCTCTCTCATTTGCACACTCTCTCTCATCATCTATCCCTCCTACTACTCTTGCACAATTAGCGCCTAAGTTATGATTTTTCCTCTTCATTGCTGGAGCTCCGGCCAGCGAGATCAGCACGACGGCGCACGGTGCTCAGTTACTAAGCGTTGTGGCAGCAATCTAAGTGCCTTGCAGCAGCAATTCTGGATGAGCTCCATCCCAGGCTAATCCAATCAGAAAATTGAGATTCCAACTTAATTTCAAATAAGCTCGACCCAGAAGAAGCCACCAATGCTCCCAATTTGTCAAACTTCAAATTTGGTGTCAGTTAGCTGCAATTTAGCTTTAGGTTAGTCAGTGGGCAGGGTGAGTGACGCTATTGTCTTTGCCACACGACTGTCGCCACTTACGGCAACCACAGCTTTCGGTCGCCACCCCCGTGCCTCCGATTTGATGCTTTATCGGAGCTCTGACGTTAGTGATTTACTTGGTTGTTGGGTTGTTAGTGGTGATGGTGCTCGAGAGATCGTGGTAGTTGTGGTGAAGTGTTACAGTGGTGGTTATGGTAGAATGTTGGTGGTAGATCAATGTCCATTGGTGGTGATGGTGGTGGTGTTTATGTCCTAGCTGATTGAGTTTTTGTGACCAAGTCTATTGAATATGTGACCCGTCTAATTGCAAGGGTCACGTCACAGATTCAAGAGATTTGGTTGTAGGCAATTGATCGGGTCACAAGTCACATATCTAAAAGATTTGTTCACCTCCCATTCGATCAGGTCACGGTCAGATATAACATGGTATATGTCAAAGTGCATATGTCACAGGTCATAGGTTTAAGAGGTTTGGTTACATACCCAAGAGATTTGTTCACTGGCTATTACATCATGTCATGGGTCACATGTCAAGTGCATAGGTCATAGGTTACGGATTGAAGAGAGTCACAAGCCATTAGCTCAGGCCACATTTCACATATCTAAAAGATTTGGTTATAGGTTATTGGATCAGGTCACATGTCAAAGTGTGTAAGTCACAAGTCCCAAATTTAATAGATTTGGTCACGTGCCATTGATTTCTCCGACCTCAGTCGGTGGGGATTGGGTTCAAATTCAATTAACCAAATTTTAGCCATGAGAATTCAAGTTATTTTGCTCCAATAAAATCTCTGTAAATTATATTAGGAGCTGTTTTTCAATTTCAAAAAAGGATTTTAAATTATAACAACACTGGTTAGTCTCAGTCATCGTTAAACGTCAATTAGTTTGCTGCTGAGAAGAAGTCACCAATGGGATAGAGGTTGGGGAATGTCAATGGTGAGTAGATGCCGACAAATAAAGTGAGGACGGTTGGAGTGGGTATGGGTAGATTAATTTGATTTGAGAATATTATTATTTAAAACTAAAACAAAATAAAAACCTGAATTTGGCATTTTGAAACTTAATATATGAAAATTGATTTGGTGCATACTTAACAATTGAGATATGATTTTTTCCCTTAAGATTATGTTTTCAGAAATAACAAACTTTGAGAAACTTTGCATAAATTAGGTCATAATTAACTATATTTTTAAAGAAAAATTGCTAATATCTATGAAGTATTAGATTTTTTTCTCCCACCATATTACACCCGAAAATAAAGTGATGTTATTCTCTCTCCATTGAGATCTCTGGGACAAATAACTAAAGTAGAACTGTTCTCTCATTGATTCTTTTTTTTCCTCAACTCGATCCCATCACAAATATCAATTTGCGGGAGACGATTTCAGATCCAATCATCCAATCAATCACAACACCTTAGTAGAGGTGAAATACATGTTTATTAGAGATCACAAGTACCTCGATATATGTCCATGCATGTAAAAAATGGTCACAAATTATAACAAAATGTTTACCTATGGATCCCACTCATGTACAAAATAGACACAAAAAACTTGGTGTAAAAAATGTTACATACAAATCTAATTAGAGGAAGAGTAAACTAAGAGGCCTCAAGCAACTATGCATCTATCAAAGTATGACATAAAATTCATTAAAAAAATAAAAATGGCAAATACAACACAACAAACACAACTACTTGAAACAAAAAATGAGAAAAATACATTAAATGACATAACTGTATACTAAAAGGTTGAAATTCAAATTAATGGACCACGCATGCATTTGTCAACATAGTTGTACAAAATCAATGTACAAGTAGGTTAATTCTTCTTCTTCTTGTTTTGTTTAAATATTGTTCGTTCATTG
>NW_019229028.1:0-3647 GCF_002742605.1 Olea europaea var. sylvestris
AGGATTGGATAGTCGGCGTACGAAGAATTGAGGGTACCTTTTGCACACGATGTCCGTTTTGGCCCCATAAGTACTTTTTGGAATTGTAGCGACCATTTTGGATTGAACTCACTACTTCGTCGTGACGTCTGAGGGATTTCGGCCATTTTTGGAAAGAATGTGCACTTTTATGTTTGGAAGGCTTGGATAGTCGGCGTACGAAGAATTGAGCGTAACTTTTGCACACGGTGTCTGTTTTGGGCCCATAAGTACTTTTTGGAAATGTAGCGACCCTTTGGGATTGAACTCACTACTTCGTCGTGACGTCTGAGGGATTTCGGCCACTTTTCGATAGAACGAGCACTTTTATATTTGGAACGCTCGGATAGTCGGCGTACGAAGAATTGAGCGTAACTTTTGCAAGAGGTGTCCGTTTCTGGCCTATAAGTACCTTTTGGAAATGTAACGACCATTTTGGATTGAACTCACCACTTCGTCATGACGTATGAGGGATTTTGGCCATTTCTGGAAAGAATGAGCAGTTTTATGTTTGGAAGGCTTAGATCATCGGCGTACGAAGAATTGAGCGTAACTTTTGCACACGGTGTCCGTTTTCGGCCCATAAGTACTTTTTGGAAATCTAGCGACCCTTTTGGATTGAACTCACGACTTCATCATGACGTATGACGAATTTCGGCCATTTTTCGAAAGAATGAGCAATTTTATGTTTGGAAGGCTTGGATAGTCGGCGCACGAAGAATTGAGCGTACCTTTTGCACACGATGTCCGTTTTGGCCCCATAAGTACTTTTTGGAAATGTAGCGACCCTTTTGGATTGAACTCACAACTTCGTCGTGACGTCTGAGGGATTTCGGCCATTTTTCGATAGAACGAGCACTTCTATATTTGGAACCCTCGGATAGTCAGCGTACGAAGAATTGAGCGTAACTTTTGTACACGGTGTCCGTTTTGGGCCCATAAGTACTTCTTGGAAATCTAGCGACCCTTTTGGATTGAACTCACGACTTCGTCGTGACGTATGATGGATTTTGGCCATTGTTCGAAAGAATGAGCAATTTTATGTTTGGAAGGATTGGATAGTCGGCGTACGAAGAATTGAGGGTACCTTTTGCACACGATGTCCGTTTTGGCCCCATAAGTACTTTTTGGAAATGTAGCGACCCTTTTGGATTGAACTCACAAATTCGTCGTGACGTCTGAGGGATTTCTGCCATTTTTTGAAAGAATGAGCAGTTTTATGTTTGGAAGGCTTGGATAGTCGGCGTACAAAGAATTGAGCGTAACTTTTGCACACGGTGTCCGTTTGGGGCCCATAAATACTTTTTGGAAATGTAGCGACCCTTTTGGATTGAACTCTCTACTTCGTCGTGACGTCTGAGGAATTTCGACCATTTTTCGAAAGAACGAGCACTTCTATATTTGGAACGCTCGGATAGTCCGCGTACGAAGAATTGAGCGTAACTTTTGCACACGGTGGCCGTTTTGGGCCCATAAGTACTTTTTGGAAATGTAGCGACCCTTTTGGATTGAACTCTCTACTTCGTCGTGACGTCTGAGGAATTTCGACCATTTTTCGAAAGAACGAGCACTTCTATATTTGGAACGCTCGGATAGTCCGCGTACGAAGAATTGAGCGTAACTTTTGCACACGGTGGCCGTTTTGGGCCCATAAGTACTTTTTGGAAATGTAGCGACCCTTTTGGATTGAACTCACCACTTCGTCGTGACGTCTGAGGGATTTCGGCCATTTTTCGAAAGAACGAGCACTTCCATATTTGGAAGGCTCGGATAGTCGGCGTACGAAGAATTGATTGTAACTTTTGCAAGGGGTGTCCATTTCGGGGCCATCAGTACTTTTTGGAAATGTAGCGACCCTTTTGGATTGAACTCACTACTTCGTCGTGACGTCTGAGGAATTTTGGCCATTTTTCGAAAGAACGAGCACTTCTATATTTGTAACGCTCGGATAGTCGGCGTACGAAGAATTGAGCGTAACTTTTGCAAGAGGTGTCCGTTTCGGGCCCATAAGTACTTTTTGGAAATGTAGCGACCCTTTTGGATTGAACTCACCACTTCGTCATGACGTATGAGGGATTTTGGCCATTTTTGGAAAGAATGAGCATTTTTATGTTTGGAAGGCTTGAATCGTCGGCGTACGAAGAATTGAGCGTAACTTTTGTACACGGTGTCCGTTTTGGGCCCATAAGTACTTTTTGAAAATGTAGCGACCCTTTTGGATTGAACTCACAACTCCGTCGTGACATCTGAGAGATTTCGACCATTTTTCGAAAGAACTAGCACTTCTATATTTGGAACGCTCGAATAGTCGACGTACGAAGAATTGAGCGTAACTTTTACACACGGTGTCCTTTTTGGGCTCATAAGTACTTTTTGGAAATGTAGCGACCCTTTTGGATTGAACTCACGACTTCGTCGTGACGTCTGAGGGATTTCGGCCATTTTTTGAAAGAATGAGCAGTTTTATGTTTGGAAGGCTTGGATAGTCGGCGTACGAGGAATTGAGCGTACCTTTTGCACACGATGTCCGTTTTGGCCCCATAAGTACTTTTTTGAAATGTAGCGACCCTTTTGCATTGAACTCACCACTTCGTCGTGATGTCTGAGGGATTTCGGCCATTTTTTGAAAGAATGAGCAGTTTTATTTTTGGAACGCTTGGATAGTCGGCGTACAAAGAATTGAGCGTAACTTTTGCACACGATGCCCGTTTTGGGCCCATATGTACTTTTTGGAAATGTATGGACCCTTTTGGATTGAACTCACCACTTCGTCATGACGTATGAGGGATTTTGGCCATTTTTGGAAAGAATGAGCAATTTTATGTTTGGAAAGCTTGGATAGTCGCCGTACGAAGAATTGAGTGTAACTTTTGCAAGAGGTGTCTGTTTCGGCCATAAGTACTTTTTGGAAATGTAGCGACCCTTTTGGATTGAATTCAGTACTTCATCGTGACGTTTGAGGGATTTTGGCCATTTTTCGAAAGAACGAGCACTTCTATATTTGTAACGCTCGGATAGTCGGTGTACGAAGAATTGAGCGTAACTTTTGCACACGGTGTCCGTTTTGGGCCCATAAGTACTTTTTGGAAATGTAGCGACCCTTTTGGATTGAACTCACCACTTCATCATGATGTCTGAGGGATTTCGGCCATTTTTCGAAAGAACTAGCACTTCTATATTTGGAACGCTCGGATAGTCGGCGTACGAAGAATTGAGCGTAACTTTTGCACACGGTGTCCGTTTTGGGCCCATAAGTACTTTTTGGAAATGTAGCGACCCTTTTGGATTGAACTCACTACTTCGTCCTGACGTCTGAGTGATTTCGGCCATTTTTCGATAGAACGAGCACTTCTATATTTGGAACGCTCGGATAGTCGGCGTACGAAGAATTAAGCGTAACTTTTGCACACGGTGTCTCTTTTGGGCCCATAAGTACTTTTTGAAATTGTAGCGACCGTTTTGGATTGAACTCACTACTTCGTCGTGACGTCTGAGGGATTTCGGCCAGTTTTGGAAAGAATGTGCTATTTTATGTTTGGAAGGCTTGGATAGTCGGCGTACGAAGAATTGAGCGTAACTTTTGCACACGGTGCCTGTTTTGGGCCCATAAGTACTTTTTGGAAATGTAA
>NW_019229029.1:0-3647 GCF_002742605.1 Olea europaea var. sylvestris
TTTGTTCCTACTTCCTAACATCGATCGATGAAACTATGGTTCTATGCAAATATGGATCACATCATAAATGGGAGAATGTCTCACCTATCTGGGGATTTTGATCATGAACAGGACTCAGTGATGTTCGAAATGTGTTGTGACCGTTACGCATAACCTGTGACTGCCTAATTATTGGATATGACCATATGTAGTCATGGCGCGTGGGTGTTTGAGTGCCAAATGTGGAAAACTTGGCTGTGAATTTACTGTGAACATTATACAGTGAATAGTGAAATATGCTGTGACCACTAACCAAGAACTTCCCAATATGTAATCAAAATCTTTGATTTGGGCAACTTTAACATACAGGGGTTGCATGAAACTTGTGAAAAATATTTCTACCACTTATGCTATGATAATTATACCACAATGTGACTTTGTTTCAATTGAATCTTTGACATGTGATGTTAATGCCGTTGCTTGAATCTAATCATATGCAATCCACACTTTGTTACTATGACAAAATTCTTCATGTTTTGTGCTTTAATACGAACACGTGACCTACATGTATTCAACATGTGACCATGATATTCAAGCTTTGACATGCATTTGTTGTGACTATAATTGGATCTGTGACTAATTATGTTTCGGTTCATTTTACAGAAATGTGGTTCATTCACGTTTGTTTGTAGAATGGCTCACAAATGTCTCTAGTGTTGATTGACCACAGTTGTGATCATTTGAAACTTGTTCATACAGTTATGAAAAAGTTTGGCTTGGACCCTGCAAAAGTAGCTGTAACGATGAAGTATATCTTGAATAGTGATCTGCCTCCAATAATAATCAAGAGTGATAATAATGTGTTGTCGTACATGGTTTTGAAGGATATAGATAGCCAAAAACATCCTATTGCAGTATCAGTTGATTTCAATCTAATGAATATGGTTTTTTATTAACAGATATGTCATCAAATGTATGTGGAGCAATAATAGAGCCATCAAGTGACAAGTTTGATTATGAGGTCACGGCTATGGTGGTCGTAGATGCTAGCTAGGGAGGTAGAAGAAGGAAGAATTATTCATAACAGGGAGATTATGAAATTGAGTTTGTCGTTTTATGCAATCCAACATATGTTTGAATATGTGGTCGTTCGGTCAGATGCGAAAGACTATCTAGTGAAATGTTCATGTGATAAGTGTGGTTGTATATGCAGAGCATCGAAGTTAACCAAAACGAATATGTTTAAAGTCAAACATATTGCAAAAGGTCACACTTGTGTCGTAAACATCGTACTTACTCATAGGCAAGTAACAAAGACAATTGTGTCAACCTACATTAAGTACAAGTACACATCATCACGCACTATATACACGTCGAATGATATATGCAACGAAATGTTGCACACATATGGAGTATCGTTGAACTATGTCAAGGCTTGGCGATCTTGAGAAGAAACTTTAAAGTGCTAAGGGATGATCTAACTATTCATTCAATAAGATACTAGGATTTTTTTCCATACAGCAGTGAACAAATCCTGGAATAGCCACAAGCCTAGAAATTAATGGTCACATTAGGTTTAAATGTTGCTTCATGGCACTAGGTACATCTATATGGGGATGGAAATATTGTAAGTCAGTTGTTGTGATTGATGGCACATATCTAAATGGAAACTATGTTGGTACCTTATTCACGGCATGTACTTAAGACACAAATTACAACATATATGTACTTGCTTTCGTAATTGGGGACAACAAGTATGACAACTCTTGGTCATGATTTTTTGGACAGTTGAAGAAAGACTATGGAGACAGGGAAGATTTGTGCTTTGTATTGGATCGTTATAACAGCATCAAAAAGGCAATTGAAAATGGGTATCCAGGAACTTGTCATGGGATATGTTCATATCATCTACTAAAAAATCTGAAATCACGTTACGGGAGATCCGATCAAAACATAACACAAGCATTCAATACAATTGTTTGCGCTTAAACATTGTCAGAATACGAATATAACATGCAACAGCTTGACTCAATTAATGAGAAGATAAGGAGTTACCTGGTAATATACTACAGATTATCGGCAATCTATATTCATTTAAATACTTTTGTTATGATACTGTAAATCATACGATATAAGCCTCCATGTTTTTGTTTGTAGGGTGATATTGGACCTGAGTGATGGTCATGTTTCTTCATGCCTTCGAATCGATATTCCACAATAACATCGAATATCATGGAGTTAGTTAATGCGATCACAAAGTCTGCCAAGCATTATCTTATTTTAGCTTTGTTGGAGTCATTGAGACAAATTATATAGTCTTGGTTCTATAGACATAGGGAGAATGCGCAAGGCACTTTTACGGCCTTGTCAAGCACGTATGAGAAGCGGATGAGGGAAATGAAAACAGATATGAGAAATTTGAAGTTAAATGCTGTGACCTAATCTCTTATTTGTAACTTTCCACAAATTCTCTGTGACCTAAATTGTAGTCTGATAATTCTGATTGTTTCTCTCTTAAATGTGTTGTGACCAATTTTAGTATATATGACTGGTGCTGTAACATGTATTGTTGTGTTTTTGTAATATTTATGCAATGTAAAATATGTATGTGACATGCACTTTCATTCGTGTCCTAAAATTTGTTTATGCGACTTATTATGTATATAACTTATATCCATAACTGTAGGTTTCTCCCATTAATCAGGCAATTTTCTCAATTAGTGGTGAAAGTTCATCTTTCATTGTTGATATAGAAAACCAGACATGCAGGTAAGATGCTTCAAGTTGATCAACTACCTTATCCACACACTTTGGCTGTGTTTGCAAGTATGAAGATGGATCCATATGAATATTGTTCTTAATACTACACAAGTGAAGCATACAGAAATACATACAAAGAAATTATCTTTCTAGTCTAAAATCTAGCTAAATGGACAGTACCAGATGATGTCCATGACATAGTTGTACTAGTACCTAATCAAAAGCATAGTTGTGAAAGGCCTACTGAGAAGAGATTCAGATCATCCTATGAAGAAACATAACTGTCAAATGCGATTGTTGTGGTGAAAGTGGTTACAACCACGGAATATGCAAACAACCTAGTTTCATTAAGTTAGAGCTAAAAGAATAAAAAGAAAAGAAAAGGATGAAGACTGGCAATACACATTGACATAAATGTGACAAATTCTTTATTTTTTTCATTCATTGATTGTATGTAATGTAGGATACAGAACATAAGAGGATACATATTAACTGAATCATTACCAATAGAATGCTCAAATTTTGTGCTGATAAATCAGGTATTTTGACTTATAAAGTTTGTTGTGACCATAGAACAGGATCTATGACCTGTGTTGTGACTTCATTACAAAGCACTGTGGCTGTGAGCCAGAATATGTGACCAATTGCACATATGATATGCATTTGTGGTTTGTCATACATGAAAACCTGAATGCGAAAAACTATGCTATCATTATGTAATGACCTGTGACTTATCATTAAGAATATGTGACCTGACATGATAACGACACGTGTCTAGGGTGTGGCACACATGAAATCCTGTTTACAAAATGTTTTGTGACCATATTTCTAATATGTGACTTGTCTTGTGACCTTTTAGGAATTATTTGTGATATGTGATCACTCTATATTGACTTGTGACCACTTTG
>NW_019229030.1:0-3647 GCF_002742605.1 Olea europaea var. sylvestris
GCGGCGCGATTTTTATTTCCGATCAACCTGCCAAATTTCAGCCCATTCCAACACAGTCGAGAAAACTGAAGAAATTGCCCCCGACACGATTTTTTTTCCGATCAACCAGTCAAATTTTAGCCCATTACAACACCGTCGCGAAAAATGTCGAAATTGGCCCCGGCGCGATTTTTGTTTATGATCAACCTGTCAAATTTTAGCCAATTCCGACACAGTTTCAAAAAATGATAAAATTCACCCGGCGAGGTTTTTCTTTCCGATCAACCAGTCAAATTTTAGTCAATTTCGACACAGCTACGAAAAATGACGAAATTACCCCTGGCGCGATTTCTGTTCCCAATCAACCTGTCAAATTTGAGCCCATTCTGGCGCAGACGCAAAAAATGACGAAATTGCCCCCGGCGCGATTTTTGTTTCCGATCATCCTGTCAAATTTTAGCCAATTCCAACACAGTCGCGTAAAATGACGAAATTGCGCGCGGCGCGGTTTTTTGTTTCCGATCAACGAGTCAAATTTTAGCCCATTCCGACACAGTCGAGAAAAATGTCGAAATTGCCAGCGGCGTGATTTTTATTTTCGATCAACCTGCCAAATTTCAGCCCATTCCAACACAGTCGAGAAAACAGACGAAATTGCCCACGGCGTGGTTTTTTTCCGATCAACCAGTCAAATTTTAGCCCGTTTCGACACCGTCGCGAAAAATGTCGAAATTGTCCCCGGCGCGATTTTTGTTTACGATCAACCTGTCAAATTTTAGCCAATTCCGACACAGTTTCGAAAAATGACGGAATTCACCCGGCCTGGTTTTTGTTCCCGATCATCCTGGCAAATTTGAGCCAATCCGACATAGTCGCGAAAAATGACGAAATTGCCCCGGGCGAGATTTTTGTTTCCGATCAACCCGTCAAATTTTAGCCCATTCCGACACAGCTGCGAAAAATTACGAAATTGCCCCCGACGTGGTTTTTTGTTTCCGATCAACCTGTCAAATTTTAGCCCATTCCGACACAGACGCAAAAAATGACAAAATTGCCCTCGGCGCGATTTTTGTTTCCGATCAACCTGTCAAATTTTAGCCCATTCCGACAAAGTCGCGAAAAATGACAAATTTGTCCCCGGCGCGGTTTTTGTTTCCGATCAACCAGTCAAATTTTAGCCCATTCCAACACAGTCGAGAAAAATGACGAAATTCCGACACAGTCGAGAAAAATGACGAAATTGCCCCAGGCGCGATTTTTGTTTCCGATCAACCTGTCAAATTTTAGCCCATTCCGACAAAGTCGCGAAAAATGACAAATTTGTCCCCGGCGCGGGTTTTGTTTCCGATCAACCAGTCAAATGTTAGCCCATTCCAACACAGTCGAGAAAAATGACGAAATTGCCCCAGGCGCGATTTTTGTTTCCGATCAACCTGTCAAATTTTAGCCAATTACGACACAGTTGCGGAAAATGACGAAATTGCCCCCGATGCGATTTTTGTTCATGGTCAACCTGTCAAATTTGAGCCCATTCCGACACAGTAGCAAAAAATGACGAAATTAACCCTGGCGCGGTTATTGTTTCCCATCAACCTGTCAAATTTTTGCCCATTCCGACACCGTCGCGAAAAATGACGAAATTGCCCCGACGCGATTTTTGTTTCCGATCAACCTGTCAAATTTTAGCCAATTCCGACAAAGTTGCGAAAAATGACAAAATTAGCCCCGGCGATATTTTTATTTCCGATCAACCTGCCAAATTTCAGCCCATTCCGACACTGTCGAGAAAAATGACGAAACTGTGCCCGGCTCGATTTTTGTTTCCGATCAACCAGTATAATTTTAGCCCATTCCGACACAGTTGAGAAAAATGACAAAATTGCCCCCAACGCGATTTTTATTTCCAATCAAACTGCCAAATTTCAGCCCATTCCGATACAGTCGAGAAAAATGACGAAACTGCCCCAAGTGCGATTTTTGTTTCCGATCAACCAGTCAAATTCTAGCCCATTCCGACAACGTCGCGAAAAATGACGAAATTGCCCCCGGCGCAGTTTTCGTTTCCGATCAACCTGTTAAATTTTAGCCAATTACGACACAGTTGCGGAAAATGACGAAATTGCCCTCGGCGCGATTTTTGTTCACGATCAACCTGCCAAATTTGAGCACTTTCCGACACAGCAGCAAAAAATGACGAAATTAACCCCGGCGCGGTTTTTGTTTTCGATCAAGCGGTCAAATTTTAGCCCATTCCGACACAGTCGAGAAAAATGACGAAATTGCCCTCGGCACGATTTTTATTTCCGATTAAACTATCAAATTTCAGCCCATTCCAACACTGTCGAGAAAACTGACGAAATTGCCCCCGACGCGATTTTTTTCGGATCAACCAGTCAAATTTTAGCCCATTCCTACACAGACGCAAAAAATGACGAAATTGCCCCCGGCGCGATTTTTGTTTTTTCCGATCAACCTGTCAAATTTTAGCCTATTCCGACAAAGTCGCGAAAAATGACGAAATTGCCCCAGGCGCGGTTTTTGTTTCCGATCAACCAGTCATATTTTAGCCCATTCCGACACAGTCGAGAAAAATGACGAAATTGCCCCAGGCGCGATTTTTATTTCCGATCAACCTGCCAAATTTCAGCCCAATCCGACACAGTCGAGAAAAATGACGAAACTACCCCAGGCGCGATTTTTGTTTCCGATCAACCAGTCAAATTTTAGCCGATTCCGACAACGTCGCGAAAAATGACGAAATTGCCCCCGGCACAGTTTTCGTTTCCGATCAACCTGTCAAATTTTAGCCAATTACGACACAGTTGAGGAAAATGACGAAATTGCCCCCGGCGCGATTTTTGTTCACGATCAACCTGTCGAATTTGATCCCATTCCGACACTGTAGCCAAAAATGACAAAAATAACCCCGGCGTGGTTTTTATTTTCGATCAACCCGTCAAATTTTAGCCTATTCCGACACAGTCGAGAAAAATGACGAAATTGCCCCCGACACGATTTTTATTTCCGATCAACCTCTCAAATTTCAGCCCATTCCAACACAGTCGAGAAAACTGACGAAATTGCCCCCGACGCGATTTTTTTCTGATCAACCAGTCAAATTTTAGCCCATTCCGACACAGTCGCGAAAAAAGTCGAAATTGCCCCCGACGTGATTTTTGTTTTCGATCAACCTATCAAATTTTAGCCAATTCTGATACAGTTGCGAAAAATGACGAAGTTACCCCTGGCGCAATTTTCGTTCCCGATCAACCTGTCAAATTTGAGCCCGTTCCGACACAGTCGCGAAAAATGATGAAATTGCCCCCGGCGCAATTTTTGTTTCCGATCAACCTATCAAAATTTATCCGACACAGTCGCGAAAAATGACGAAATTGCCCCCGGTGTGGTTTTTTGTTTCCGATCAACCTGTCAAATTTTAGCCCATTCTGACACAGTCGCGAAAAATGACGAAATTGCCCCCAGCGCGGTTTTTGTTTCCGACCAACCAGTCA
Source organism: Olea europaea var. sylvestris (assembly GCF_002742605.1). Lineage (NCBI taxonomy): Eukaryota > Viridiplantae > Streptophyta > Magnoliopsida > Lamiales > Oleaceae > Olea > Olea europaea. Next base: position 3,492 of record NW_019229030.1, read on the forward strand.
AATTTTTGCCCATTCCGACACAGTCGCGAAAAATGACGAAATTGCCCTCGGCCCGATTTTTGTTTCCGATCAGCCTGTCAAATTTTAGCCAATTTCGACACAGCTGCGAAAAATGACGAAATTCACCCTGGCGCGATTTCTGTTCCCAATCAACCT
>NW_019229031.1:0-3647 GCF_002742605.1 Olea europaea var. sylvestris
TGCACTTGAGATAATTTTTTTATTTTTTCCTTTCTAAGTACATAGACTTTGAGATCTTAATACATGAATACTATGGATAAAAAAGCATTATTATGTTGGATCCTCTTTGTTACTTTGTAGTGATAATTATATGTATTAACTATATTTTCATATTAATTCATATATTATGGACACGGTTTGTTATACCATTTATACTACATTTTTTAGACTAAAAAAATGAAAACAGAAAGAGCTTACATATTAAGCTTGTGTTTCGTCTCCATTATTTCTAAAATACAGTTTTCTTTATTTTATTTTCAAACATACATTTTTTAATTAATAATATTACATGCAAATCCAAACTTTTTCTTATTTTTTAATCCTACATAATCTATCAAATCACTATTCCAAAGTACAATTTTATCTAAGAATGAGGCTCAAACAAACTCTTAATATATTATTTGATAGCACATATCAATCTTACAAACATATCCTATTACTATACAATGAATGAAAGAATCCGTAATTGTAGCCCTCACCTCAAAAATCCCAATTTTCTATAAACCAATTCTCCCAAAAATCGAAATCCCCAAATCATAGTTTCAAGAAAACCTCAAATCATTACCCAAATCAGTGACTTTAACAACCATATCTCGAGATTTGTGGTATGTATTTTCAAATAGTGATCTTTTCAACATTCAATGTTGGTGATAAAGCGTTTTCTTTTCATGAATATAAAATCCATCCCGAAGTTGTGGTATATCACAACTTCGAGGAAAGTTTAGGAACCAGTATTTGAAGATTTCATAATAGTGTTCAGCATTTCGGTTGAGTAATGGCCACACCCAACCGACATACGAAGATGCATTGAAATCAGTAAGCTGTTAGGTGAAGATTCACCAAATCCAAATCTACCATTTCTCATAGGTTCAATCTTCATCCAGCAAAAAAAAGGTTAGAGAGAGATGCTCTCAACTCTAGTGAGAGAAAGTCCCACTTTGAGTGCCTTGTCTTATTGATTTCTCTTGTGTTTTTGATTGATTCTAACTCATTTCTAGTGGAATTAATCTTTAACATACTGATTTCCTGTTATAATTTCTGGTTTCGGTGTGATTCAAGTTCAGTTTTTCTGCATTATAGTGGTTTGAGCTTGGTTCTAATCTGCTCGAGTTCAATTCTTCTCTGGGTTCTTGTCTTGCTGCTAGATCAGTTTTCTGTCTCAGATTACCGAGCTACAGGTTCGGATTTGTTTCTTCACAGTTCACATTTCCATTGGTGCTGTTTTTTGTTGGAGTTTGGTGTTTAGTTTGCTGGCCGTTTTCACCTTCTCCATCTTCAGTTTGCATTTTCTGTCTAGTTTTGGTTCTTAGCTGGGTATTTAGTTCGGGCACTCGTTTTGCTTGGTTCTTATTGCTGTTTGGTTAGTTCTCTTCTGGCCGATTTTTTGGTGTTCTTGGTTATTTTGCATCTTTTGTGTATCTATTGTTTCTCCTTTGTGTATGTTCTTTGCATATCACATGGGTTTGATTTTTTGAATTTGGTTTGACTTCCCACCTACTTTCCTGCCTCGGTCAAAGTTTATTCCTGGGCAACAGCTTCTATCTTCTGATTTTAGTACTTTGGATTGACATATTTCAGTGGGTTGGTGGCTGGTACTGTTGTGAACCGTTTTGTTCTCTTATTGGGCCGGGTTGGACGACTAGTTTCTTCTTGGGCTGTCCATTCTCGTTGTGGATGTCTCTTCTTGGGCTGGCTATTCAGTTGGTGGCTGGAGTGTTATTTTGTGTTTGCTTCTGGGCCGTTTTCTCTACCTTGTTGCTTTGGGCTGTGTTGCTGGTCTCTTTTTATCTTGCTGCTCTTGACCCGTTTCTTTGGGTCCATTGGCTTCGTTTGTGCTCTTATTGGCTGAGTTTTTATTTTCTGCCGGGCTCCTGGGTGTATTTTTTCTGTCATTTTCTGCCTTGGCTTTCTTTGTTTCTTGGCGTGTGATCAACTATGGGGAGGAAGCATGTTAAATCTGGTTCGGTTCCTTTCGCTTCTCAATCTAGGGGGCAGATTTCAAATGTTGTTCATGATGTTTCTTCTTCGAAGCTTCTGGCGGTTAAGCCTAAGGATATTAATGTTCCTTCTCCGAGTGTCCAGCACGTTTCTGCCACTATTCTTGATGCTAGTCCTGATTTGCCCCTTGTCGATGGGAAGAGTAAGGTTTGTATTTCTTCTCCTAGTGTTTCTTTAACACTTGGTAATCATGATACGGATACGGAGTGTTCGGATTATGAGGTTATTTCTAAAAACAAAAATGCTAATGTTGCTGGAAGTGATCCTATGAATAATGCTAAAGCACCTTGGGTAAACCTATTTAAGGATAATAGGAAACTTGATGAGAATATTAAGTTGACGACTTTTCACTCATCATCGGAGGAGGTTATTTTGGATGAATCGGATGAGGATAACTTAGAAAATACATGGGGGTATGGACTTGTTGGATACTTTGCTGGAAGATTTCTCGGGAAAGTAGTGTTGTTGCAATTGTGTGACTAGTGGAAAGTGAGCTATAAATATTTTGTGCATTCAAGCGGATGGCTTGTCTTCAAATTTGAGTCGGAGGTTGTGAGATTAAGTGTGTTACATGGGGGCCCCTACTTGGTGTATGGGAGACCTCTCATGCACAAAATCATGCCACGATATTTTGATTTTGACGACAAGGATGTGAGCACGATGCCCGTATGGATTAATCTTCCGGGGTTACCCTTGGAATTCTGGAACACCACATCCTTGGGGAAAATTGTAACTAAGGTGGGTAAGCCTATATCCACCGATAAGGTCACGGCTTCAAAGGGGCATTTATCTTATGCTAGAGCTCTTGTTGAAGTGGATGCATCCGTTGAGCTCGTTAAATTTGTAAAGATTAGGCTCCCAAATGGTACTCTAAGTGAGCAAGAGATTGTGTATGAGCATGAACCGAAATTCTGTGGATCATGTAAAGTTTTTGGGCACACGTTAAAGAGTTGTAACTTTCAAAAGAAGCCTCCCCCGGTGGTTGTTGAAAAGAAAAAGGATGGGGAGACACTTAATTCTGCCCCCCAAGCTGTGATTTCGATTATTGGCCAGAATGACATTGCTGGAACGTCTGAAACTTGGCAGATTTTCAGCCCTTCAGGTCGACTAGAACAGGCTCCGAATCTGGAGAATATTTGTGGCATTCCAGGGGTTAATATTGATGAAAAAGGGGCAGCAACTGATCTAGTTAACCCCCCTTTTGTTGAGGTTAGAAACAGGAAGAAAGGTGTTGTCCATAACAGCAAATCTGTTGCAAATAACCCCCCCCCTTGCTGCTGAAAAATGGCAATGTCCAGCCCTCTAAGGGGCCGGCTGTTTTGGAGGCTGGAAATGTTATGTCTACGTCGGTTTCAAACCCGAAAGAGAAGCTAAAATCTAAAGTAGATGATGATGGGAAGTTGGCGAAAAAATTTGGTAAGAAGAAGGGCGCTGCCCTCCCTTCATCAATATGAGAATTGCCTCATGGAATATTAAGGGCTTTAACCCGCCCCTCAAACACAATAGGGTTAAAGATTTTATGAGACGTAATGACATTGACGTCATGGGGATTTTGGAAACAAAATTGGATGACTCGAAGCTTTCTAGAGTCATGAGAAATAAATTTGGTG
>NW_019229032.1:0-3647 GCF_002742605.1 Olea europaea var. sylvestris
ACGTATAACCAAAGTAATACCACCAAAAGATTAGAAATTTACCAAGGAACAAACTGCATTTTGGAATCACCCCGAAAAAATGACGCACGCGCCGTCACGCGCCACCACCATCTTTGCGCGTGGTCCTCACGTGCCACCACCACGCACCGCCTAACACAGACACGCGCCTAACCGGACGTTTCGTCTCAACCTGCTGAATAAGGATCTGGTCTCCGTTTTCTTAATGGATCTCCAGTTTGGTCGGAATCTTGATTTTAAGTTGCGTTCGAATAGTTTTTTCATACAAACTTTCTTTGCCTGATTTTTATCTTGATTTCAGCACGGCCCAAATAGAAATTTCACAAATTTCACTCAATTATAGGCTCTGATACTATGATAACAATATAATGAATCTCAAACCAATATGTTGAATCAATTCAAAAAGAAGAAAAGAGAAGAGAAGGAGAAGAAGAATAAAGAGAGAACCAAAAACTATTAAGCCATCAAAATTAGGCTTTCAAAGAAAGTAAAAAACAGTTTTTATACTACTACAAGGAAAACTAAAAATAATAGGAAACTTACAATAATAGGAAATTACATATTATGCTAAAATAAATAACTAAATATAAATAAAGAACTAAATATAACACACGTTTTCAGATATAAATTATGTGCATAAATCATCCAATAGTAATCTATCATAGATTACACATAATACATGAACTCGAAATGGTTTATACGCTGGCATGCGAAATTCAGTTAAGAGTTTTTAGATATGCAGCATATCATTAATTACGCAAGGCAAATTATTATCAAGTTCCACAACAACTTCAACCGATATCCGCAATAAATAGCGGAATCGTACGCCAATGTGTCAGTGGTGTTTACAATGTTCAAATTTGTTCACATGATCCATATTGATTTACCCTGTAAAAAAAAGGGGGGGGAATGAAATATTTACAAACTGTGTATACGAATTATTGGTTTCAGCATTTTGCCGTGTAATGCAGTCAGTTTTTAGGATATTTCAAGAGATCCATATTTTTACATTTTTCAATAATAACGGTTTCATGCAAAAGATATTTAAATGTTTAATAATCACGTATGATTTCATAGTTGATAGCAAAGTTATGTGCCTTAAATAGGATAAAAAAACAATGTGTTCATGCAGCCAATGTGTATTTTTCAGGGAGATGCCCTTTATTTCAAAATTCATAGCTTCTAAAATACAAGTATGTTAGAGATGATTCTTTCGCTCAAAGAACCATTTGTTTCATTGAGCAGAATATTAGTTGTACTATCATGCAATATTTGACAGAAACAATAGCAAAGATATGACTTCAACAACATGTCAATAAAATGTATCTTACACTTGCCGTCTCAGTAAATCTTGCTCTGAAAATCCAGGTTGAAGCCACCACCAGTGATGAACCTGCTGCTGATTTAACAAAAACCAAAGAAAGGGCAAAGAAAAAAGCCTTCTAAGAGTGAGTTCCTAATGCTAATGATTCTTTCGGAATTGGCCCTCTGGCACCCATAGCACCCAACGGACGTCAATTCACCCAGAGGTTCCATACACAACATCACAATGTGTTTAAAGCGTATTTAGTGGACCGTATCAAATTTCTTATCTGCTATTCAACCAGGAATTAAACTTAGTGAGCTTTGGTACCACAAATAGTAGCGCCTATACAAGTGGTTGTGGCCAAAAGGCTATGTGAAATGATGGAAACAAGTACAACCTCAATTGCTAGTGGTACAGGTTCTACACTGTTGCTTCGATAAATGACTAGCTCAGGTACAAGAAATCATGAACCAACATTATGTTAAACTTTTAGATCTCATTGATTTTTGTTCCATTTGGCTTGCACATTATTGTCTAAATTGATTGTGAAAACAATGGAGTATTCGCTCAATCTACATGCGAATTTTCCATTTGACACCCTTTGCTTCAAAATTCATATCTTCTAAAAAGGAAGTATGGTAAAGGTGAATCTAGCACTCAAACAACCATTCATTTTCCCATCCCAACGTAGTTTTATTATCATGCATTATCTGATTTCTATATTGACAAAGACGTGACTTTAAGAACTTGTCAGACAAGTATATCTTACAGTTGCTGTCTCTGTTAATGGTTCTACGAAAATCTAGGCTGCATCTGCCACTGATGAAGAACCAACCACTGATATAACAAAAAAGGTGAAGAGAAAGACTGAGTTTCATGACACTAAGAATTCTTCTATAATTGCTCTCTGGCAACCATTGCACCCAATGGATATCTAATGGCCCAATTGTTTTTGCCATACCAGCCACCGCCATGGATGTTTGCAGTGTATCAGTTTTATCTTTCAATTTTTGCAATTGGCTTGCATTTTATTAGTTGCATCGGTGTACCAACTACAACCGTTGTCTGCAATAAAGCTGGGAATCATATTTCTCTTGTCTTGAGATAACATGAGTATGTGTGTGCATTTCATCATCAATCTATTGATTGGAGGCATGAATTGATCAAAACTAATAATGAGAGATGATAACTTTATATAAAGAAGAGACGAGCTAAATTGAATTTCACCGAGAGGGACCCACAGAAAGGAAAGATATGAAATGAAAACAAACGTAAGCAAGAGAATATATGTAAGGGAAGGGTTAGTTTTTGGGGGGAAGAAGGTGTTGGGCATCTACTTATCATACGCAGCGAAAAATAAGACAGTTTTCAATTCCCACCAAGGATCTCTTAGATAGAAACTGTGATAAAAATTGTATATTTTCGAGATCTGAAAAATCCTTTGCTTTTCCCTTGTTCCAACAGCCTTGATTTGCCACCCATAGCTGTCCAATTGTCTAACCTCCAATGGTGATTCACACAGAGAATAAGATTGTAGGATTATAATTTTTTTCTTGAGCTAGCAAGAATGATGGAAAATCTCTGGATTTTGAAAATCCTAGTCATAAACGGACTTGGCCTGACGTGGCCCAATATTTAATTAACTCATTTAATTAAATTCAGTCCGTGAATTAATTAATTCAAACTTATATATAAGCAACCCAATTAAATAATTTATCCAATGCTTGTTAAATTAATTAATTGACAAATCACAATCTTCCAGTTCTCCTTTTGTGTGCGACCCATCAAGTTCCTGATCACGATTTCTATCAACGTAAAAAATTACTTTGATCTTATCAAAATTAATAGATTAAAACACCCTTTTAATTTTTCACCAATTCACACTTGCCGTTCCAGATTGACATCTAGCAACGTGTCAAGGCAATACATGTGATGAAAAATGTCACGTGTGTAATACCTTTATTAAATTAAAAGTCAAACAAAAAAAATGATATAATAAATGGGCAAGATTTATATATATATCCACCAAACTCAAGTAAATCCATTACCAAACTAAAACAAATCTATTTTTCCTACACATACTAATGCACTTAGAGAGAAACGGAAATAGGGATAAAGAAAGAGAAGGAAAAAAAATAAAATAAAACGAGGAAGAAGAAGAAGAAGACAAAATAAATAGAAAAATTTCGCCAACATATTAGAAAATAAGTTCTTTTACTAGTAGGCTTGAATTCTTCAAAGTTAAAGTAAGTAAAAAATTACTTATTGTCAAGTTATGTTTATGTTTCCCATTTTTGTAAAAATGAGAAAGAAAAATATAGCC
>NW_019229033.1:0-3647 GCF_002742605.1 Olea europaea var. sylvestris
TTTTTTTTTCCCATCAACCTGTCAAATTTCAGCCAATTCCGACACAGTCGCAAAAAATGATGAAATTGCCCCGGCGCAATTTTTGTTCCCGATAAACCTGTCAAATATGAGCCCATTCCGACACAGTCGAGAAAAATGACGAAATTGCCCTAGGGGCGATTTTTATTTCCGATCAAACTGCCAAATTTCAGCCAATTCCGAGATAGTCGAGAAAAATGACGAAATTGCCCCCGGCGCGATTTTTGTTCCCGATAAACCTGTCAAATTTGAGCCCATTCCGTCACAGCCGAGAAAAATGACGAAATTGCCGCCGGCGCGATTTTTATTTCCGATCAAACTGCCAAATTTCAGCCAATTCCGAGATAGTCGAGAAAAATGACGAAATTGCCCCCGGCGCGATTTTTATTTCCGATCAAATTGCCAAATTTCAGCCAATTCCGAGACAGTCGAGAAAAATGACGAAATTTCCCCCGGCACGGTTTTTGTTTTCGATCAACAAGTCAAATTTCAGCCAATTCCGACACAGTCGCGAAAAAGGACCAAATTACATCCGACGCGATTTTTGTTCCCGATAAACCTGTCAAATTTGAGCCCATTCCATCAGAGTCGAGAAAAATGACGAAATTGCCCCCAGCGCGGTTCTTGTTTCCGATCAACCATTCAAATTTTAGCCAATTCCGATGCAGTCACGAAAAATGACGAAATTACACCCAGCGCGGTTTTTGTTCCCGATTGACTTGTCAAATTTGAGCCCATTCCGACACAGTCGAGAAAAATGATGAAATTGCCCCCAGCGCGATTTTTATTTCAGATCAAACTGCCAAATTTCAGTCAATTCCGACACAGTCGAGAATAATGACGAAATTGCCCCCGGCGCAGTTTTTGTTTCCTATCATCCAGTCAAATCATAGCCAATTCCGACACAGTCGTGAAAAATGATGAAATTACACCAGACGCTATTTTTGTCCCCGATCAACCTGTCAAATTTGAGCCCCTTCCGACACAGTCGAGAAAAATGACGAAATTGCCGCCGGCACGATTTTTATTTCCGATCAAACGGCCAAATTTCAGCAAATTCCGACACAGTAGAGAAAAATGACGAAATTGCCGCCGCCGCGATTTTTGTTTCCGATCAACCAGTCAAATTATAGCAAATTCCGACACAGTCGCGGAAAATGACGAAATTACACCCGGCGCGATTTTTGTTCCCGTTTAACCGGTCAAATTTGAGCCTATTCCGACACAGTCTTGAAAAATGACGAAATTGCCCCAGCGCGATTTTTATTTCCGGTCAAACTGTCAAATTTCAGGCAATTCCGAGACAGTCGAGAAAAATGACGAAATTGCCCCCGACGCGATTTTTGTTTCCGATCAACAAGTCAAATTTTAGTCAATTCCGACACAGTCGCGAAAAATGACGAAATTACACCCGGCGCGGTTTTTGTTCCCGATCAACCTGTCAAATTTGAGCCCATTCCGACACAGTCGAGAAAAATGACGAAATTGCCGCCGACGCGATTTTTATTTCAGATCAAACTGCCAAATTTCAGTCAATTCCGACGCATTCGAGAAAAATGACGATATTGCCCCCGGCGGAGTTTTTTTTTTCGATCAACCAGTCAAATTTTAGCCAATTCCGGCACAGTCGCGGAAAATGACGAAATTACACCCGGCGCAGTTTTTGTTCCCGATGAACCTGTCAAATTTGAGCCCGTTCCGACACAGTCGAGAAAAATGACGAAATTGCCCACGGCGCGATTTTTATTTCCGATCAAACTGCCAAATTTCAGTCAATTCCGACACAGTCGCGGAAAATGACGAAATTACACCTGGCGCAGTTTTTGTTCCCGATGAACGTGTCAAATTTGAGCCCGTTCCGACACAGTCGAGAAAAATGACGAAATTGCCCCCGGCGCGATTTTTGTTTCCGATCAACCAGTCAAATTTTAGCCAATTCCGACACAGTCGCGGAAAATGACGAAATTACACCCGGCGCGGTTTTTGTTCCAGATGAACCTGTCAAATTTGAGCCCGTTCCGACACAGTCGAGAAAAATGACGAAATTGCCCCCGGCGCGATTTTAATTTCCGATCAAACTGCCAAATTTCAGCCAATTCCGAGACAGTCGAGAAAAATGACGAAATTTCCCCCGGCACGGTTTTTGTTTTGGATCAACTAGTCAAATTTCAGCCAATTCCGACACAGTCGCGAAAAACGACCAAATTACACCCGACGCGATTTTTGTTCCCGATAAACCTGTCAAATTTGAGCCCATTCCATCAGAGTCGAGAAAAATGAAAAAAATTGCCCCCAGCGCGGTTCTTGTTTCCGATCAAACATTCAAATTTTAGCCAATTCCGACGCAATCGCGAAAAATGATGAAATTACACCCGGCGCGATTTTTGTTCCAGATCAACCTGTCAAATTTGAGCCCATTCCGACACAGTCGAGAAAAATGACGAAATTGCCCCTGGCGCGGTTTTTGTTCCCGATGAACCTGTCAAATTTGAGCCCGTTCCGACACAGTCGAGAAAAATGACGAAATTGCCCCCGGCGCGGTTTTTGTTCCCGATGAGCCTGTCAAATTTGAGCCCATTTCGAAACAGTCGCGAAAAATGACGAAATTGCCCCCAGCGCGGTTTTTGTTTCCGATCAACCAGTCAAATTTTAGCCAATTCCGACACAGTCGCGGAAAATGACGAAATTACACACGGCGCGGTTTTTGTTCCCGATGAGCCTGTCAAATTTGAGCCCGTTCCGACACAGTCGAGAAAAATGACGAAATTGCCCACGGCGCGATTTTTATTTCCGATCAAACTGCCAAATGTCAGCCAATTCCGACACAGTCGAGAAAAATGGCGAAATTGCCCTCGACGCGGTTTTTGTTTCCGATCAACCAGTCAAATTTTAGCCAATTCCGACACAGTCGCGGAAAATGACGAAATTACACCCGGCGCGGTTTTTGTTCCCGATAAACCTGTCAAATTTGAGCCCATTCCGACACAGTCGAGAAAAATGACGAAATTACCGCCGACGCGATTTTTATTTCAGATCAAACTGTCAAATTTCAGTCAATTCCGACACATTCGAGAAAAATGACGATATTGCCCCCGGCGGAGTTTTTTTTTCCGATCAACCAGTCAAATTTTAGCGAATTCCGACACAGTCGCGAAAAATGACGAAATTACACCCGGCGCGGTTTTTGTTCCCGATGAACCTGTCAAATTTGAGCCCGTTCCGACACAGTCGAGAAAAATGACGAAATTGCCCACGGCGCGATTTTTATTTCCGATCAAACTGCCAAATTTCAGCCAATTCCGACACAGTCGAGAAAAATGGCGAAATTGCCCTCGACGCGGTTTTTGTTTCCGATTAACCAGTCAAATCTTAGCCAATTCCGACACAGTCGTTAAAAATGACGAAATTACACCCGACGTTATTTTTGTCCCCGATCAACCTGTCAAATTTAATCCCATTCCGACACAGTCGAGAAAAATGACGAAATTGCCGCCGGCACGATTTTATTTCCGATCAAACGGCCAAATTTCATTAAATTCCGGCAGTGTCGAGAAAAATGACGAAATTGCCCCCGGCGCGATTTTTGTTTCCGATCAACAAGTCAAATTTTAGCAAATTCCGACACAGTC
>NW_019229034.1:0-3646 GCF_002742605.1 Olea europaea var. sylvestris
GTCAAAGGTCACTTTGGAAATACATATGGGTTATTCGGTCATTTCCAACAATTTCCTCATCTCAGAATCATATTTTTTTCATCTGTGAGAATTAAAAAGTAAATTTCGTAAACTTATTTTACCAAAACTCTGGCACTAAATTAAGTAATAAAAATAAAGAAATATTATTGATAAAAAAGTGTGTAGGTGACATATATTAAAAACCAAGCTTGGGTTGCGGTTAGGTCCGAGGAATGGCCATGAGAAATTTTACCATTTGATCATAATCAAAGAGAAATTTTTGTTGTGTGTGGACCGAAGACGAACCTTGATATATCCTAGAATAATACATTTTTGTTACCACATTAAATCCTTTAAAAGAACTTTACAAGGAAAAAGCGATTCCTTCGCTCACTAATGTGTCTGAAGAAAAAGAGCAAAGCAGACAAAGCATGATTTCAATTTTGTGTTTTCTATTCCGAGATTATTCTGGACCATTTGAGGACACGACTTTTGAGATGGTTCTAGCACTATACAAGGACTTATTACAGGTCAAGTAATGACGAATTACACACGTTGTACTCACAAGAGAACAAATGAGAAGAGAAGGAAAAGGTTAGGATATTAAGTCTTTGGTGTAAAGAACACGATTCTTGGTCTAAGAAGTTCACCTTTCTCATTTTTCCTCTAAACTTGATGATTTACTCCAAAATCATTTTGTATTTTTCCCCCATCTTGACGTGTAATTAAGCTAATAGTTTGGACAAACGATGTAACCTAGATTTGAACTTTTAATTTTAATTCACAAAATTCCCGTGTTTAGTCGTTTTATGCATTATGAGTTATACATTTAAACCGTGTAGTAGCATTTGACAATGGGATAAAAAATAGAGAAACACTTTTATTATTCTTGTGACCTTCAATTCAATTCCTAGGTTATTTATTGCATTTAGTTGTGGCTAGTTTGGATTCAAATAGAGATGTAATGAGTTTACTCGATTTAATGTATCCGATTTGAACCCAAAATAGATAAATTGATTTAATTAGTGAATTCGATTGAATACAACTTTAGAAATTGAACTTGAGAGGCGAGATTAAAGGGGATAACTACTGTGGAATCGTTATCCTCGAACCTAAAAAAACACTTCTTGTAATTATTTTTATTTTCCTTAATTAACATAAATTTAATAAATTAATTGCTATTAATGTTTTCTTTATTCAATTAGGAGTTTTGAATACTTAAATTATTCATTAAATAGATAATACACGAGAGAACGATAATTCGCACTCTTGTTTAATTAATATTGTAAACTTACAATTGAAGCATAACATCTACCCCAAGCTTCCTCTCATTAGTAGCATGACGAACATGTGGTCTAGCTTTTTGAAGGGGATTTGTCTATACCCCTGTTTGATCCCCATTAATTTTCATTTCATTACATTTCATTTTTTTCTCTTCTATTTTCAACCACACAATCTTCCATAAAATAATATTATACGTAAATAAAAAACTTTTCCTTCTTTTTCAACCACTCATTTTTAAAAAAATACACTATTCCACCAATTAATTTTTTCACATAATGGGGGCCAAACAGGGGCTATGCATGTGGATGTGTCATTTTATACAATTAGATCTCAGTCAATAATATTTATGGGATCTAAAAATATGGTTCGACATCTACATCCAATACATGTCGAGTTAATTGTTGGACTTTGCTACACTAACATATGGTCTGACAGAGGCCATGACAGAACAGGGCTGAAAATTATTATTTTTATTTATGTGGGACCAATAGCATGTCAGAGAGTGTCATCCCTTCAGTCAAAAATTTTCGGTTACTCTAGCATTTTCCCCAATTGTTTCAACATACAGCGAACTTTAGGTAACATCATGTTTCACTCGCTGTACTTTAAATTATATCACATCACTTACTCAACTTTACACTGCTACACTCTGTTACTCACTAAGTTAATTTCATGACCAACCATTGCCAACGTGGATGATGGAATTGACAAATGGCAGTTAAATGCCACATCATTCCTTCCAATTCTCACCACACACCTCTCAATTAAAATGCAATCGTGAGTTCACAAAATTCATTTGGAAAATGAAGCCTCCATCACATTGAACAAACTGTGAACGCGAAAATCCAAAAAAAAAGCCAAATTGATGTGAACCCTGAATCCCAAATAGAAGGAGTTGAAGGCTCGATTTCAGCAGAATTTAGGTGGGTTGAAAGGCAACTTTTGAGGGAAATAATTTCAAATTGCTAGTTTAATGAGTGTATCTCTTTTCTAATAGAATGTGATACCTTTAGGTAAACTTGATTAGAGAATAGATCACAACCTTCCAGTTCAAGCAAAAAAAACCACGACTTGCTATACAGATGACCTATATTCCCCACAAACCTTTACATCTCTATTCATTTACTGCAATAATTTTATCAGAAGTCCAAGGACCAATGTTTCCATTTTCCCGTACTTCTTTTTTATGTATCACACTTTTTGAGAAAGGTTTCAAACCTCAACTAGAGGTGTTGAAGGCTCGAAAGGTGTTCAAATCCACAACATTCGTGGTTGGGATGGGCCCTTCAAAGGTGTTGATTTCGGGAACAGGAACTTGTACTAGTTCTACAGTCTGGAGTTCGATGATTTGGGGTTAGCAAGTTGAAATCAGGTACGGGTTTCCATGATGTGGGGTTAGCAAGATGAAATTAGGTTTGTAAGTTTTACACGACTTCAATTGATTTTTGGGTAAGGCTTGTTTGGGAGCTGGATTGGGAGAATGACATGGCATTTAACCATGTAAAATCCATCTTCCACATATGTAGTGCTTTTTGACGGAATTAACATGGTGAGTAATGGAGTGTAACGGTGTAAAGTAGAGTGAGTAATGCAGTGCAAGTTTAAGTATAATGAGTGAAATGTGACGTTACCCAATGTTTGGTGTGTGTTGAAACAATTAACTCATACATGTCCATAGGTCGCAAATAAAAGCTCTTTAGCAATGTCAGCGGTCTATAAATGCACATCAATAATCTTCATTCAACTCACTGCTAAATAACAATGCAAACTTTTAAACTTGATCTAAGATAGAATCTCATTTTTTTTTCTATTGCACTTGACTGCATACGAAACATGTAAAAAGGAATCAAGCTCGCCCCACGGGTATAGTCCAGCAGTGCTAAGAACAAAAGTGAAGTTATCTCACGCCTTACTGACAGTCGCAATGTAGGGATTCGATTTTTGAGACATACAATTGGATTTCTTGTAGGCGCAGTGTACATATGGCTCTTGTTCCCTGACCTGTTGGGGTATATCCCGCAATTTACCCCCTCACAAAATTTTAGAGACGGGGGTCATGGGGGCCCTCATGGTTGGGGTTCAACTTCTTTTTTATATTAAAGGAATCAAGCTCGACCGAGCCCAACAGCTAGTCAGCCTATTAGAGAAGTCCTGATGTCTGAGTATTTGAAAAGTCAACTCCCAGCCAAAGCCCAAATTCCTCGGCCATAGCCCAAAGAAACCCTAGTTCATAAACCTCATTGCTACGTCATTCTCCCTTTTGGTTCACTTTCTCAGTCACTGCTCTCAAAACCCCAGCCACCTCGAACAATGCCGCCGAAGTTTGATCCCAGCCAGGTCGTTGACGTTTTTGTCCGCGTCA
>NW_019229035.1:0-3646 GCF_002742605.1 Olea europaea var. sylvestris
TAATCCGTCAAATTTTAGCCGATTTCGACACCGTCGCGAAAAATGACGAAATTGCCCCCGGCTCGATTTTTGTTTCCGATCAAACTGTGAAATTTTTGCCCATTCCGACACCGTCGCGAAAAATGACGAAATTGCCCTCGGCTCGATTTTTGTTTCCGATCAATCTGTCAAATTTTTGCCCATTCCGACGCCGTCGCGAAAAATGACGAAATTGCCCTCGGCTCGATTTTTGTTTCCGATCAATCTGTCAAATTTTTGCCCATTCCGACGCCGTCGCGAAAAATGACGAAATTGCCCTCGGCTCGATTTTTGTTTCCGATCAATCTGTCAAATTTTTGCCCATTCCGACGCCGTCGCGAAAAATGACGAAATTGCCCTCGGCTCGATTTTTGTTTCCGATCAATCTGTCAAATTTTTGCCCATTCCGACGCCGTCGCGAAAAATGACGAAATTGCCCTCGGCTCGATTTTTGTTTCCGATCAATCTGTCAAATTTTTGCCCATTCCGACGCCGTCGCGAAAAATGACGAAATTGCCCCCGGCGCGATTTTTGTTTCCGATCAATCGGTCAAATTTTAGCCCATTCTGACACCGTCGCAAAAAATGACGAAATTACTCCCTGTGCGATTATTGTTTCCGATCAACCTGTCAAATTTTAGCCCATTCCGACACCGTCTCGAAAAATGAAGAAATTGCCCCTTGCCCGATTTTTGTTTTCGATCAACCTGTCAAATTTTAGCCCATTCCAACACCGTCATGAAAAATGTCGAAATTGCCCCCGGCGGGATTTTTGTTTCCAATCAATCTGTCAAATTTTAGCCGATTCCAACACCGTCGCGAAAAATGACGAAATTGCCCCCGACACGATTTTTGTTTCCGATTAATCTATCAAATTTTAGCCGATTCTGACACCGTCGCGAAAAATGACGAAATTGCCCCTTGCGCGATTTTTGTTTCCGATCAACCTGTCAAATTTTAGCCCATTCCAACACCGTCACGAAAAATGACGAAATTGCCCCCGGCGCAATTTTTGTTTCCGATCAATCAGTCAAATTTTAGCCCATTCTGACACCGTCGCAAAAAATGACGAAATTACTCCCTGGGCGATTATTGTTTCCGATCAACCTATCAAATTTTAGCCCATTCCGACACCGTCGCGAAAAATGACGAAATTGCCCCCGGTGCGATTTTTGTTTCCAATCAATCAGTCAAATTTGAGCCCATTAAGATACCGTTGCGAAAAATGACGGAATTGCCCCCGGCCCGATTTTTGTTTCCGATTAATCTGTTATATTTTAGCCGATTTCGGCACCGTCGCGAAAAATGACGAAATTGCTCCCGACGTAATTTTTGTTTCCGATCAATCTGTCAAAATTTTCCCCATTCCAACACCGTCGTGAAAAATGACTAAATTGCCCACGACGCGATTTTTGTTTCCGATCAATCAGTCAAATTTGAGCCCATTCCGACACCGTCGCGAAAAATGACGAAATTACCCCCGGCGCGATTTTTGTTGTCGATCAATCTGTCAAATTTTTGTCCATTCCGACGCCGTCGCGAAAAATGACGAAATTACCCCCGGCGCGATTTTTGTTGTCGATCAATCTGTCAAATTTTTGTCCATTCCGACGCCGTCGCGAAAAATGACGAAATTACCCCCGGCGCGATTTTTGTTGTCGATCAATCTGTCAAATTTTTGTCCATTCCGACGCCGTCGCGAAAAATGACGAAATTACCCCCGGCGCGATTTTTGTTGTCGATCAATCTGTCAAATTTTTGTCCATTCCGACGCCGTCGCGAAAAATGACGAAATTACCCCCGGCGCGATTTTTGTTGTCGATCAATCTGTCAAATTTTTGTCCATTCCGACGCCGTCGCGAAAAATGACGAAATTGCCCCCGGCGCGATTTTTGTTTCCGATTAATCCGTCAAATTTTAGCCGATTTCGACACTGTCGCAAAAAATGTCGAAATTGCCCCCGGCTCGATTTTTGTTTCCGATCAATCTGTCAAATTTTTGCCCATTCCGACACAGTCGCGAAAAATGACGAAATTGCCCCGGCGCGATTTTTGTTTCCGATCAATCAGTCAAATTTTAGCCGATTCCGACATCGTCACGAAAAATGACGAAATTGCCCCTCCGCGATTTTTGATTCCCATCCATCGGTCAAATTTTAGCCGATTTCGACACTGTCGCAAAAAATGACGAAATTGCCCCGGGCTCGATTTTTGTTTCCGATCAATCAGTCAAATTTTAGCCGATTCCGACATCGTCACGAAAAATGACGAAATTGCCCCTCCGCGATTTTTGATTCCCATCCATCGGTCAAATTTTAGCCGATTTCGACACTGTCGCAAAAAATGACGAAATTGCCCCGGGCTCGATTTTTGTTTCCGATCAATCAGTCAAATTTTAGCCGATTCCGACATCGTCACGAAAAATGACGAAATTGCCCCCGGCGCGATTTTTGTTTCCGATCAATCAGTCAAATTTTAGCCCATTCTGACACCGTCGCAAAAAATGACGAAATTAATCCCTGGGCGATTATTGTTTCCGATTAACCTGTCAAATTTTAGCCCATTCCGACATGGTCTCGAAAAATGACGAAATTGCCCCTTGCGCGATTTTTGTTTCCGATCAACCTGTCAAATTTTAGCCCATTCCAACACCGTCATGAAAAATGTCGAAATTGCCCCCGGCGCGATTTTTGTTTCCGATCAATCAGTCAAATTTTAGCCCATTCCGACACCGTCGCAAAAAATGACGAAATTGCCCCCGGCTCGATTTTTGTTTCCCATTAATCAGTCAAATTTGAGCCCATTTCGATACCGTCGCGAAAAATGACGAAATTGCCCCCGGCGCGATTTTTGGTTCCGACAAATCAGTCAAATTTGAGCCCATTCCGACCCTGTCGCGAAAAATGACGAAATTGCCCCCGGTGCGATTTTTGTTTCCGATCAATCTGACCAATCAGTCAAATTCCCACACCGTCGTGAAAAATGAAGAAATTGCCCTCGGCGCGATTTCTGTTACCAATCAATCAGTCAAATTTTGGCCCATTCCGACACCGTCGCGAAAAATGACGAAATTGCCCCTGCGTGATTTTTGTTTCCGATCAACCTGTCAAATTTGAGCCCATTCCAACACCGTCACGAAAAATGACGAAATTGCCCCCGGCGCGATTTTTGTTTCCGATCAATCAGTGAAATTTTAGCCCATTCTGACACCGTCGCAAAAAATGACGAAATTACTCCCTGGGCGATTATTGTTTCCGATCAACCTATCAAATTTTAGCCCATTCCGACACCGTCGCGAAAAATGACGAAATTGCCCCCGGTGCGATTTTTGTTTCCGATCAATCAGTCAAATTTGAGCCCATTAAGATACCGTTGCGAAAAATGACGAAATTGCCCCCGGCCCGATTTTTGTTTCCGATTAATCTGTTATATTTTAGCCGATTTCGGCACCGTCGCGAAAAATGACGAAATTGCTCCCGACGTGATTTTTGTTTCCGATCAATCTGTCAAAAATTTCCCCATTCCAACACCGTCGTGAAAAATGACTAAATTGCCCACGGCGCGATTTTTGTTTCCGATCAATCAGTCAAATTTGAGCCCATTCCGACACCGTCGCGAAAAATGACGAAA
>NW_019229036.1:0-3646 GCF_002742605.1 Olea europaea var. sylvestris
GGGCCTAAAGATGCTTGAACGAGGCAAGGTTTTGTTGATTGCATGGGGTAAAGCTTTAGGTGCTAAGCAGAGCAAGGCTTAGCTCTTGCACTGGATAAAACTATAAGGTGTCTACACGGGGCAAGGGTTTAGCTTTAATTTTAAATTTGTATCTACACTATATTTTTATGAGTTTGTCTTCGCTAATAATTACGATCCCTATGCCCGAACACGAAGAGTTTGATCCTCCATCCACAAACATCTTCCAAATGTCATTGACACTAGTCAAAGTATACCTGGCCCTCGAGGCCTTGGAGTGAATAACTCAGTCCTTGATTTTGGTAGGGTCTTTGAAAAAGACATTTTGAATGCCTTTCCTTTATAGTATATGTGAGTGTTAAGGGTAATACCTGTCGAGGGCAGATTGTTCTAGTTCTCTCTTGAATGTTTCTGTAAATCTTATTTCAAGTTATGGCTACAGACCTCAAACACAAGGTTGAGAGAGGTGGTCATGGTTGACCTAAGGACTCCGCTTTACTGATACTAAGTCGTGGAAGTAACATCTATCGATTATGGTGCAGGTATTTCAAGTGGTACTCTTAGAGAAATTTGTGGATCCTTGGTAGTGCGTCGAGCCGGAGCAGATGAGCCTGCTAGGAAAGGTCCTGAGTGTGTGTTAACCATAGCTTTAGGTAGCATTTCCACAGATAATGCAAATGATGCTACAAAAAATCTACACTTGTTGATTCCTGTCACGCATTTTCTTTAACATAATTTGTACCCCCAAGTGTACGGTGTTAAGTTTTGTAATATAGCAATGAAGTAAAAAGTGTCAAACCCACAAGGATTGATATTCAAATCCTATTGAGTACTATAATTATTTTAGCTTTCTCTTTATTTAGAAAAATCAAACTTTGAAACAATGACTTTATACTAATGTAATACAAATAGGATGAACAATGCAAAAATAATGGGGGCAAATTGTGAAGTTTTTGTCAAATTATGAAAGCCTATGGAATTATTTCACCATACTATCAACAATGTTCTTCAACTTCTATGGTTATTTCTATGATTTTTTTCCAAAATTTATAGGCAAGAACCCTAAATTAATCCTATTCCCCCCAAATAGAAAGCTATTTGTATATTTCAATTTCAATTTTTCTATTCCAAATCAAAAAACATAAAAATTATCACGCACATGGTTCTTAAGTGGAATAAGCCTCAAAGATTTTGTATCCCTCTCTCAAAGCCTAGAAAATCTAGGTTATGTTTTTAGATCACGCCCAAATTTCCTTCTCTTGAGTGTTGAAATTTAAAGCACCAAACCATTCAATTATTGATCAGGTAATTGAAAGCATTACGCGAGAATCAACATAAATAAGTTAACGAAAAAATCAAAGAAATCACTACATTATAATCAAAACATGTTTCAAGTAGGTTACATCAACCCTAGATTCGATAATGAATGACATGATTAAATTCAAAGGAAAGAACATAGAGAAGAAAAGATTAAGATAAACTCGTATTGCTACTTGATTTCTCCTCCCGAAAGTTATCAATTCTCTTTCAATCAATGGATGTTTTTCCTTGTCTCTTTATGCCATCTCTTTCTCCTTTTTTGTCTTCAAGTCAGTATTTATAGTGCCTTAAGGTTGCAAGGCTGATTAAGGTTGGATCGAGCCGAGATAGTGTTTAAAAATCCACATTTCCCTCTTTTCGCTAGCAACGCCTCGATGGATTTTAGTGCTGGCGCTGGGCATCGCGGTGCCCAGCCCTCTTCTTTATTTGGTGAAATTCTTAAGCTCTTGGCGCCCTTCATATTTCCTTTCCTTATATTACCTATTTTCTAGCCTCTTTTTCACATCATTCTTATCTCAATTCACTTCCATTCCGTGCCTACTTCCGTGATCAACATTTAGCTTCATTCCATTCCCTTTGTCTCCAAATTGTCCAAGCTATAAACCAACATGAACACACACATTAAAATGCTAAAAAGTGCTAAAAAAACAAACCAAAAACCATGATTTAGATGTACTAGATCAGTGAGTGAATTACACTCATCAAACATTCCCAAACTTAGTTCTTTACTTGTTATCGAGCAAACACAAAACAATGCATAGATATGGTTAATCTCCACCAACAAAATAGGAAATAAAGTCACAATTTAGCTGGATAACTTGTTTTTATAACTCAATATTGAATACGTGATATCATGTTCATGAACTATTTCAAAGTTATAATGTAAAAGTCAAATACTTACCTTTCCAATGCAAAACAGATGTGTGGGTGTGTGAGGAATCAAATACAACATTTTACTATCATAAGTTGGTTCAATTTCCGATCTTAAAAGTCAATTATTTACTTACTTCGCTCGTGGGATTCATAGACCCCCAAACTTTTTTTCACTTCCCGAGGTGTATTCTAAAGTGGATTTTCAATACTTAATTCTTACACCATACAACTTTGGTTGGATTCACTAATTACAATTCAACTTATTCACAGATGAGGATTTTCCTTATTTTTGACTGCTTCAACCTCCAAAAATCAACCAAGTTACTAACCCATTTTCAAAAGCCTAATCCTCTAAAACAAGTGTTTGAGGCTTAATCAAAACATGTGGTGCTTTTTTTGTGCATATGCTCTTTCAGATACGTATATTTTTCATGAATTTTATGTGCAGACGTCTCTCCATTAAGCTTTCTAAATAATCCATATAGTGAGCTTTAGGCCTATAACTCCCAAATCAAATAACTTTAGGGCACCAGGTTTTAAACCCTTGCAGGCTTGTTCACTCGAGTCATAAAGGCTACGAAGAGACATTACACAATGAGATTATTATTATTGTTTTCATTGGGATCTTTTGCAATGATTAGTGCAATGTCCCTCATTAAACACTCATTTTCGAAAATCGACCGCTTAAAGTTTTCACCCAATTTACATCCTATGCGTTTCGAACAGTTCACACAAAATTTAGTACACACGGAATCCACATCTACATCCATATCTCCCTACAATAGTTCGACCATCCAAACATCCTAAATTTGGTTTAAGGATATAGTAAGTTTAGTGGATGTATAGATTCAACTTCAAGGGTCAATAGATCAACTTATTCATTTATGAATCAACATATTCTAGTCCAACGTTGTACTTAATTTGCGTGCAATTAAGTCCTCATGCTTTGCAAGGATAAGTATGACTTTACTCAAACACATAACTTAGTTATAATTGATAACTGGCTCATGTATCCACATATATGCATCATTGCCAACAATTTTATCCAGCCCACACAAGCATGCAATTTTTTTCACACGAAGCCAATATAAAACACACCAGAATAGTTAACCCATTAAATAAAAACCATGTTAAAATAATACTCCCAAACTTAAATAACACATTGTTCCAAATGTGAAAGAAAAGAATGAAGGGTAAATACCTCAGTGAGGATATTAACTATCCTCATCGCCGTCCGATGGAGCTAGAGTGTAATACTCCAAAATTCTATGCTCGTTTAATTTGCTCATTTAATTTTTAAGATAGCAATTTAACTTTTCAAAATTTAGTATGGCCAATATTATTAATGGTTACCAAATTTTGCATTGGTTGATTTATTAAAAGTTTTCCAAATAATTTGTTAATTAGGGGTTTGGGATAAATGTCCAATTTTGCA
>NW_019229037.1:0-2963 GCF_002742605.1 Olea europaea var. sylvestris
ATTTTAGCCCATTCTGACACAGTCGCGAAAAATGACGAAATTGCCTCGGCGCGATTTTTATTTCCGATGAACCTGCCAAATTTGGGCCCATTCCGACACAGTCGCGAAAAATGACAAAAATGCCCACGGCGCGGTTTCTGTTTCCGATCAACCAGTCAAATTTTAGCCCATTTCGACACAGTCGCGAAAAATGACGAAATTGCCCTCGGTGCGATTTTTATTTCCGATCAACCTGCCAAATATAATCCCATTCCGACACAGTCGCGAAAAATGACGAAATTGCCCACGGCGCGGTTTTTGCATCCGATCAACCAGTCAAATTTTAGCCAATTTCGACACAGTCGCGAAAAATGACGAAATTGCCCCCGGTGCGATTTTTGTTTCCGATCAACCGGTCAAATTTTAGCTCATTCCGACACCGTCGCGAAAAATGACGAAATTGCCCCGGCGCGATTTTTATTTCCGATCAACTTGCCAAATTTAAGCCCACTCAGACACAGCCGTGAAAAATGACGAAATCGCCCTCGGCGCGATTTTTATATCCGATCAACCTGCCAAATTTAAGCCCATTCCGACACAGTCGCGAAAAATGACGAAATTGCCCCGGCGCTGTTTTTGTTTCCGATCAATCACTCAAATTTTGGCCCATTCCGACACCGTCGCGCAAAATTAAGAAATTGCCCCCTGCGCAATTTTTATTTCCGATAAACATGCCAAATTTAAGCCCATTCCGACACAGTCGCGAAAATTGACGAAATTCCCCCGGCGCGGTTTTTGTTTCCGATCTACCTGTCAAATTTTAGCTCATTCCGACACAGTCGCGAAAAGTGACGAAATTGCCCACGGCGCGATTTTTATTTCCGATCAACCTGCCAAATTTAAGCCCATTCCGAAACAGTCGCGTAAAATGACGAAATTGCCCCCGTCGCGATTTTTATTTCCGAGCAACCGGTCAAATTTTATGCCATTTCGACACAGTCGCGAAAAATGACGAAATTGCCCTCGGCGCGATGTTTATTTCCGATCAACCTGCCAAATTTATGCCCATTCCGACACAGTCGCTAAAAATGACGAAATTCCCCCGGCGCGGTTTTTGTTTCCAATCTATCAGTCAAATTTTAGCCCATTCCGACACAGTCGCGAAAAATGACGAAATTGCCCCCGGCGCGATTTTTATTTCCGATCAACTTGCGAAATTTAAGCCCATTCCGACACAGTCGCGTAAAATGACGAAATTTCCTTAGGCGTGATTTTTATTTCCGATCAACCAGTCAAATTTTATCCCATTTCGACACAGTTACGAAAAATGACGAAATTACCCACGGCGCGATTTTTATTTCTGATCAACCTGCCAAATTTAAGCCCATTCCGACACAGTTACGAAAAATGACGAAATTCCCCACGGCGCGATTTTTATTTCTGATCAACCTGCCAAATTTAAGCCCATTCCGACACAGTTACGAAAAATGACGAAATTCCCCACGGCGCGATTTTTATTTCTGATCAACCTGCCAAATTTAAGCCCATTCCGACACAGTTACGAAAAATGACGAAATTCCCCACGGCGCGATTTTTATTTCTGATCAACCTGCCAAATTTAAGCCCATTCCGACACAGTTACGAAAAATGACGAAATTGCCCTGGCACGATTTTTGTTTCCGATCTACCTGTCAAATTTTAGCTCATTCCGACACAGTCGCGAAAAATGACGAAATTGCCCCCGCCAGGATTTTTATTTCCGATCAACCTGCCAAATTTAAGCCCATTCCGACACAGTCGCGAAAAATGGCGATATTGCCCCGGCGCGGTTTTTGTTTCCGATCTACCTGTCAAATTTTAGCCCATTCTGACACAGTCGCGAAAAATGACGAAATTGCCTCGGCGCGATTTTTATTTCCGATAAACCTGCCAAATTTGGGCCGATTCCGACACAGTCGCGAAAAATGACGAAAATGCCCCCGGCGCGGTTTTTGTTTCCGATCAACCTGTCAAATTTTAGCCCATTTCGACACAGTCGCGAAAAATTACGAAATTGCCCCCTGCGCGATTTTTATTTCCGATAAACATGCCAAATTTAAGCCCATTCCGACACAGTCGCGAAAAATGACGAAATTGTCCCCGGCTCGGTTTTTGTTTCCGATCAATCACTCAAATTTTGGCCCATTCCGACACCGTCGCGAAAAATAACGAAATTGCCCCGGCACGGTTTTTGTTTCCGATCTACCTGTCAAATTTTAGCCCATTCCGACACAGTCGCGAAAAATGACGAGATTGCCCCGGCACGGTTTTTGTTTCCGATCTACCTGTCAAATTTTAGCCCATTCTGGCACAGTCCCAAAAAATGACGAAATTGCCCACGGCGCGATTTTTAATTCCGATCGACCTGCCAAATTTAAGCCCTTTCCGACACAGTCACGTAAAATGACGAAATTGCCCCCGACGCGAATTTTATTTCCGATGAACCAGTCAAATTTTAGCCCATTTCGACACAGTCGCGAAAAATGACGAAATTGCCCTCGGTGCGATTTTTATTTTCGATCAAGCTGCCAACTTTAAGCCCATTCCGACACAGACGCCAAAAATGACGAAATTGCCCCCGTCGCGATTTTTGTTTCCGATCAACCAGTCAAATTTTAGCCCATTTCAAAACAGTAGCGAAAAATGACGAAATTGCCCCAGGCGCGATTTTTATTTCCGATCAACCTGCCAAATTTAAGCCCATTTCGACACAGTCGCTTAAAATGAGGAAATTGCCCCCGGCAAGATTTTTATTTCCGATCAACCAGTCAAATTTAACTCATTTGGACACAGTCGCGAAAAATGGCGGAATTGCACCCGGCGCGATTTTTATTTCCGATCAACCTGCCAAATTTATGCCCATTCCAAAACAGTCGCGTAAAATGACGAAATTACCCCGGTAAGATTTTTGTTTCCGATCTACCTGTCAAATTTTAGCTCATTCC
>NW_019229037.1:3048-3644 GCF_002742605.1 Olea europaea var. sylvestris
CCTGCCAAATTTAAGCCCATTCCGACACAGTCGCGAAAAATGACTATATTGCCCCGGCGCGGTTTTTGTTTCTGATCTACCTGTCAAATTTTAGCCCATTTTGACACAGTCGCGAAAAATGACGAAATTGCCCCCGGCAAGATTTTTATTTCCGATCAACCTGTCAAATTTAAGCCCATTCCGACACAGTTTCATAAAATGATGAAATTGCCCCCGTCGAGATTTTTATTTTCGATCAACGACTCAAATTTTAGCCCATTTCGACACAGTCGCGAAAAATGACGAAATTGCCCCCGACGCGATTTTTATTTCCGATCAACCGGCCAAATTTTAGCCCATTCCGAAACAGTCGGGTAAAATGACGAAATAGCCTCCGGCGCGATTTTTATTTCCGATCAACCGGTCAAATTTTAGCCCATTTCGACACAGACGCGAAAAATGATGAAATTACCCCCGGCGCAATTTTTATTTCCGATCAACCTGCAAAATTGATACCCATTCCGACACAGTCGTGAAAGGTGACGAAATTCCCCCGGCGCGGTTTTTGTTTCCGATCTACCTGTCAAATTTTAGCTCATTCCGACACAGTCGCGAAA
>NW_019229038.1:0-3643 GCF_002742605.1 Olea europaea var. sylvestris
AAAGGATTCTCGTCCACTGCCATCTTTTTCTTATCATCGAACGTAATTCGTCCTGATTCAATAGCATCCTACAATACGTGACGGAAAACTAAGCAATTGTTAGTCAAATGTGACCACGCATTATGCCACTTACAATATTTTTTACCCTTTATTTGTTCAGGATTTGGCAATTTGTGTTTATCGCTCAACTTTATTTGCTTATCCCTATATAATTTATCGAATATAAGGTCAGCTTTGGTCACATCGAACGAGAACGTTCTAACCTTTATGTTTCCATCCTTTATGGGCTCATCTTTACCCAATGGTCTAGGCTTGGCCATTATGGGACAAGTATATGTATCCCCTTTTACCAATTCGGCCAAACACATTTCGGCCTGATCGTATGATTCGTCATCGATGGTATGAACGTCAAAATTTGGGTCTCTGTAATAAGTCCCTTTACTAGAATTTTTCATTTGTTCTTCTTCTCTTATCAGTCGTTCATACCTAATCACATTCGCACTCAACTGGAAAAGGTCAGGAAATTCCTTGACCTGGAACTTCTTTTTTAAATCAAAGCTCAAACAGCCTTGTGCGATCTTGCCAAATTCTTTTTCGGGCAGAGGTACAAAATACTTGCTTCTTGCTGTTTTGAACCTTTGGAGAAAGTTTTCTGCCCATTCATTTGGCATTTGACGTAGATTTGCCAAATCAGCCAAAGTGACTTCAGACTCAGTTTTATAAAATTGAGCGTGAAACAACTGTTTCAGTTGTTGCCATGTTTGAACAGAGTTTGCTGGCAAGTTGATGAACCAGGAGAAAGCTACTCCTGTTAACGAACTAGGGAAAAGTCTCATTTTATGGTAATCGATTACATCACCACTTTGTAACGTGAATCGCCCTATGTGTTCTAGAGTAGACACCTCTCCTAAACCGGTAAACAGTGAGAATTCTGGCACTTTGTACCCTCTAGGCCATGGATATGCTTGGTCTACCCAATCAGGATACGGTTTTGTGTACGTCGGCCTAATGACAGGACGCACTCCAAAAGCCATCTGATTCTGCACGATTTCCATAATCTGGTTCCTCAACATGACATTGGGATCATATGGAATTCCTACAGGCTGATTAACCGGTTGATTTGCATGAGGTCTGATGTTTGGTCCTTGATTGGCAACAAACCATAATTAGGGCCATTACCATTAGCCTGGACACCTGTTCCCTCATTACCACGTGGAATATTCTATTCATTATTTAGGACATTGTCTCTCACGTTTGGATTACCCCCAAGTTAGGCATGCTACTACCATTGTTTTGATTTGGCACTGTAGTACCCCCTTGGTTTGAAGTAGAGGGACCAGAAAGCGATTCTACCCCTTGATTCGGATTTAGGACAGAGGGATTATGTCCCACAATTGTCCTGGTTTGAAAGTGGTTTGTAAGAGGTATAGCCGGCTGACATATTTGGCCTACTAATTTATTCATTGTTTCGTTTAACGTCTTTAGCTGTTTGGCCATATTGTCATAGTGTGCATTTCCATTTTGTGTAAATCTTTCCATATTATGAATACTTCAAAGATTTACCTGTTCGACGGCGTCTTGCGTGAGTTCTCCAAGCAATGCACGCATGGTTCGAGGACTCAACTCCGTCATTGGTTCGTAACGACTGTTACTGCTCTGATTTTGTCCATCTGTTCGTGGAGAGGCATGCTGCTCCTCATATCGCTCGATTATAGACTAGATTCCTCCCTGACTTGCTCCTTGTCGGATCTCTGAGGCATATTGTTTCACCTTCTGTATTTTCAACACTTAACACCACGGTCCCACTGGGCGTGCCAAATTGTTTCGCGCGGGTTAAGTCGCTAACAATTAAAAAGGATCAGACGATTGTGTAAGGGACGAAACCTCTTGAGACAAAGTCCCAAAAAGGGGTGTTCTTTTATTGGCGATGAACTTTACAATTGGAAATGAAAAACAGCGTGCCTCCAAGGGGCGCAAGCACACGAGTTACAGAAAGAAAAGTATTTAAGTCTAAAAGCTAAGGAAATGAAAATTACATATTCTCTATTCGAGAGTTTTGGATTCGGTCCTTTGTTTCTACGTCCTTTCTCCCTTTTATACCTAATAGACGATTTCTTTGTGATTAACTACTCTAAAAACTGCTTGATCGTCCTATAACTACCCACTTTCTTTGTAGTGGCCATTTTGTCATGAAACTGCCTTTTAACTGCTGCCATTATCTTTCATCGTTCAACCGCTTTCGATTGAATTCCTTGAGTCGTGGAACGTGATAAGGCTACCTTAACAACTGCCTTGATAACTGCATTCCTTGATAACCACGATGCGTTATGTTTGTTGATACTTTGGGCGACTTGAAGGTTTGGACGAGAGTAGAATAACAGCTCTGGGCGACCGTATGACACTCCATTCGTTCAGATTCTGGGCGACTTGCAAACTTGGGCGATGGCGTTACCACATTCTTGGGCCCCTTATTTGGGCCTTCACCTTGATTCGTTCGATTGGACTTCGTTCTTTAGGCTATCCGATTTGGAGATCCTCCAATTGGGCTTTACTCCTTGGGCTGTTCGATTTGTGCTGAATTTTTATGTGTCAACAATAAGGATCAAGAAATGACAAATAATCCTGGATTATGCATGAATATGCAGTGAATAATCCGCTGCCGATCGAAAAATCAAGTGCAGATGACATGAAGGTGAATCTTTCTATCTAAATAAATTCTTTGCACTTTTGTTAGGGTCGACATTATAAATATTTTTCCCTTCTTTGCTTGAATTGTTTCTTATAGTTGGACGATTGGGTTCTATGTAGGATAAAAAAGAATGAGAATAGAAAGCGAAAAAGAGATTATGAGATTCAAGAACCAGATCATAATAACACCGATGAAGGTGCATGTCACCAAAAAAATAAACGTTGAGCTCTTGAAGACTCCATGCACGTTGCACCAAAAGACAATTTGCCTTACTGTAAATCGGAGATTGCATTCGCTGATCCCTTTATCAACAATAATTAACAGAGCCTCCCAAACGCAGCTTTTCGTAATAATCTCTCCATTTCTTAACATCGTAATGTAGTTACATATTGTGATCCAGTTCCCATTCCCATTGTTCCACCAAATCATTCGATAGGAGGTTATGTTTACAACCAATATCCATCCAATTGGATATGTGGCGGACGTGAGAGGAGGACTGCATCCGGAGCTCTTTGGAATTCAAGAGATGGACATAAACAAGTTATTGGATTTGGTTCCTGGTGAACATCAGGAGATCCCTGGATTGGATGGTACCAACTTACTGAATTTTATATAGTTATAGTTGTTTGGAATTCCTCAAGTTTACGTTTCGTGTGGTTTAAGTATGAACATAGTATTTTCTTGCTTCTGCTTATTTAATTGATTTTGTTTCTATTCCGATGATGTAACGCAGCATTTTTTTCTTCTTTTAATTATCATCCATGTCTTAATTAGTTAAATTTGATGTTATATTGACTACTGAATCATTAAATTTGTCGTCATTTCAACCAACCTTATATTTTGCAATGGAATGCACCTTAAATGTCTTAGGTGATTGACTTGTCAATTAAAATTAATTATAATATACTTATAATTCAAGTAAACGTAATTATGTATTGAATGACATTATGGATC